>NC_089787.1:6503064-6505564 GCF_040412425.1 Macrobrachium rosenbergii
TAATTAAGTCATTGATTTTATCTTTAAATACAGGGTCCATATAATACATGTCAGGGCTAAGGTTAAAATTACAACTGGAAGTAAACTGTATAATAGCAGATTCTAAAAGATTTCGTGAAGAGAATTCTTTCGATCTGGCAATCACTGAACTTTCAGTCCAATTTATCCTGTGAGTTTTCACTTAAATGAATATGGCATTGTATGCTTTGCCCAGTTTTGACAGAATACTTATGCTGTTTAATTCTCACATCTAAATCTTTACTTGGTTGACCGATATAAAAAGAACAGTCCAAGCATGGAATTTTATATATTATGTTGTTGCTTTCCCTAGGCCTATTTTTTTTATTAATATTCCTTTTAGTGTGTTAGTATATGAAAAAAAAACAGATTAACATTAAAAGATTTTAACAATGATTTTATGGTTTCAAAATCAGTAAAATAAGGCACGCTAAGAATGTTCATAGGGGTTTCTTTCTCTATGTTACTTTCACTGAAAAACTTTTTGTGGGCTTTGTTATAGCAAATATCTAGTATATGTAAAGGGTAACATAAACCTTTCCCTAAGCTTCTCTCGTTTCAAGAAGGAAGGGAAATATTTTGGAAGTCTGGGATACAGAGTTCAGCATTACAAAATCCCTCTGGAAATTTACTTGATTCATGGTTGTTAGAAATTAAACTTTTTAGAATTTTTAGCTTGTGACGACAGTAGACTCACAAACGCTATTCTAATCTATTTCTGTATTATCATAAAGCATGTGGCATAAGTGTGTTATTTAGAAGAGAGAGAGAGAGAGAGAGAGAGAGAGAGAGAGAGAGAGAGAGAGAGAGAGAGAGAGAGAGGAGTACCTCCTTAGCTGACGCACAAATTATGAATGTAGATGAGATG
This sequence comes from Macrobrachium rosenbergii, assembly GCF_040412425.1. NCBI lineage: Eukaryota > Metazoa > Arthropoda > Malacostraca > Decapoda > Palaemonidae > Macrobrachium > Macrobrachium rosenbergii. The sequence continues at coordinate 6,503,951 of NC_089787.1, forward strand.
TTACTTTTGTATTTCATTCCATTGACTTACTATATATGCGTATCATGATTCTTTCCTGAATTCCTCAGCTGATTTATATTGAGAGCGAGTAATATTTATTGTTTTGGTGGAGTGGTAACTGACAAAACCAGACAACAGAATCATAATTCTCTGTTTTAATCTTGAATTAACAACAGAGAAGGAAAAGTCGATTGATATTATTCAAAATAAAGCAATGACAGTGCGGCTGAAAGTAATACCTCATAGCGACCGCGGTATTTTGCTACAAAAAGACCCAATTAACAGTTTTATTTTTTAGAAATTTTCCCTGAATGCCTATGAATGCCTAAGAAAGGCTATCTCGATCGTCTACCGTTTCATTAACTCTTATATGTATTTACATCATCGAACGTACATTCGTTATACATTCCAGGTCAGTTTATTCATTTGGTAGAGGTGGTCGTTTTGATGAAAACCTAATAATATTTTTCGTATTTCCGGTGCATAAACCAATTAATTTTCATCTCACGAATTGCGGTGCTGTATAATAAAGATGAAATTTTGCGGCAAAGGTCGCCGTTGGAGGTGCCCGAAAACATGACCATGTTACTCCAATATTTGAAAACTGAATTGGCTGCGAATGGAGCAGAAGTACTTTACGATATATGCCTCTTGATTTACAAAATCAGAAATAAACTTCTGCCAGAATGGCTCTTTTCATATGCCAACGGTAGGCCAGAATCGTACTGAGAACATTAACACGAGGCACCAGGATCACTTATCTGTTCCGAGAACTTTCACCGATACGGAGCGAGGCGTCTAGGTGTGTGGTCCCGTGTTCTGGAACCGTCTGCCTGCTGATATCAAGCAGCGCGAAACCATATCTTCTTTTAAATCTCATTTGATTGCACACTTACTCCAAAAATGAGAAACTCTTCATTTTTAACCTTAGGTTCTCATCACTGTCATAAGTTTTAGGAGCTTTAGAAGTATTCTCTTCTATACCGAATAAAAAGTTGTGAAATTTTATCTTTGGTTGTAAACTCTGTTTACTTTATCTTTATGAGAATTAGCTAATTTATTATTTTACTGATATGAAAGTTTTCACTTGATTGTTTTTAGGATCGTATTCATTTTATGCCTATATTATTGTATGTTGTATTCATTTTATGCCTATATTATTGTATGTTGTTTATCTTACTGCATTTCTGTTGCATAGAGTCGAAAATTTTTATTGCATTTCCGTTTTATTGATATCAGTGATATTATATTGCAATATGTCACCTGTATACTAGTTGCAGGTCCTGTGATAATGAATACTGTTTATTATGTAAAACTCTTTATAAAACTATGTATAGACCTGTGTTACTCAAGAAAGAGTAAAATTATGTAATAGCCATTTTTAATGGAATAAAGAATTTGACTTGACTTGACTTGACTTGAAATAACAGGTTTCAAAGGAGATAATTTGGCAGACATGATGAAGTACTTGAGAGGAATCTATCCTCTTGTAACTAAACAGTTTCTTTAAAATCTATTGTTTTATATTGAGAAATAAAACGATTTGTATTGCGAGATCTTACAAGCCATTTATTATTTTCCATCTCAAACTGGTGGCATGAATAAACGCATATA
>NC_089787.1:6510564-6595564 GCF_040412425.1 Macrobrachium rosenbergii
TAACAGCTCTCCTAGGGCTGGCCCGAAGAGATTAGACTTATTTTATGTGGCTAAGAACCAATTGGTTACTTAGCAACCGGACCTACAGCTATTGTGAATCCGAACCACATTATAGCGAGAAATGAATTTCTATCACCAGAAATAAATTCCTCTAACTCTTCATCAGCCGGCCGGGGGAATTGAACTCCGGCCCATCGAGTGACAGTCTGAAGCTCAACCGACTCAGCCAACGAAGGGCTTAACCTTACGGTAATTTGAGTATAATCACTACTGCATATTCTGTTCACCAGAGCTCAGCCCCCTTGTAAGTCAGTTGCTGTTATCTAGGTCATAATTAGAGTCATCCCTTCTCTTATACACACACACACATATATATATGTATACACACACTCATATATATGTATATATATACATATATGTGTGTGTGTTTGTGCGCATGTGTGCAAGCTCACATGCAAATGTGTGCGTTAAATTCATTAATAGCAAATAAAAATATATATCATATTCTGTCTTATATTTAAGTATGGATTATATGATGTCGTGCGTATGGAAAATACAAAAACTTTGAACTAATCCTATCACTAGATTATAGACAGCTTAGATGGAAGGCGTTAAAGTCGCTGTGCCTCTGAAATTGCTTCGAAAGATACCTTTTTTTTTATTGTATGAGATTGATAAGAGGTGAATTTTTCCTTCTCCCTCGACCTCTTATTGTCACTTCTGCCTGAAAGAGGAAGTCTGGACATTGCAAAAGAATGATCATCTGCTCGCCCTCCTTCGAGAGGCGTCGAAGCCTCGACTTTCTCAGCTTCATCGAGCCCTTGTCGCCTCCTTCGCGTCCTGTGTCAGGAAGCAATTCAGAGTTGGCGAGAGTCCTTCGAAGGGGGGAAAGAAGGTCCACCATCTCCTCTGCTGCCTTTTTTAGGGTGATTGGAAAAAAAAATCATTCAAATACTCTCATATTGTTCAATCTTTCCTTTCACCCTAGTGCTCTCCGGACACCTAGAGAACAAAAGGAAAAATTAATTGCCGTTAGAAACGCAAAACTTTTTATCTTTTTACTTTATATCATACATTCTTATTAGTTTCATTAAATTTTATCATGAATAGATACATGTAATTTCTACCCGGTCGTAGAAGGGAAGACATTTCTATTACTTGTCATTTCATATAATATTTTACGACGCCGATTCCCATAGATGTTATGGTGACAGTTAGCGGTACTAACACAAAAAGTTAACCGTTCTGTTATTTAGCGAATGGAGAAGGTCATCTTTTGGTCCCAAGCACGAGATTTCAGCTTCGGCCTTCATTTAGCAGCCCCTCGCCACTTTCTCACCTTATGTGATAGTAAGGTTTATGTCCCAACGGGGCGTATCTACTTATTTTCAGAGTGGGAGGCTGATCATTTTTAATAAAAAGACTTTCTACATACTTTCCTTTTTTGACTGGAACGTTACAATAAAACGGATAAAATACATTCCTGCTAATCTATATTTTAGTGCAGAATCTTTTTTGCAAAAATCATTCTCCCTTCTGCTTCTCAGGAAGGAAATCCATCGAAGGGTCTAGAATTACCATATGATTAAGCAATTTTGTTTTGTACACTGTGTACTTTGTCACGATGGGACACAAAACTTGCAGAGGTGACCAAGTCATGCGAAACTCAACGTGAAATTGAACCTCATTCCGTTCCAGTGTGGGACACATTCGAACATGACGGGCTTTCTGAATGCACAGATATAGCGCAGAGCAAAATCAGAGATCCATATCACTGAATGAGCGATAGTTGTGGTCTAATTAGAGTTGTAACTCAACGTTAATAGGTGGATTGCCAGTATTTAGAACATCAGGAAGAATTAATCTTATTTAGAAATGTGACATGGATTCATATTACTTAAAAGAAAACGAAGCGTCAGTATATTTATAACGTGAGGATTTCACCATGCGTTAGTAAATATTGAAATTCATATATATATATATATATATATATATATATATATATATATTATATATATATATATATATATATATATATATATATATATATATATATATATATATATATATAAACAATGAAATCTGGATAAATGATGGTGGGGCCACAGCAGTGGGGTGCGGGAGGGTGAATTTTCCTTAGCTAAAGATCTTCTTTAGACGTTCTTATCTTCCAGTTTATTACTAAACTTGAAACAAGACCAGTAATATTATTTATACTAAGATTTAGACCTTAACAAAACAAACTTCAAGTTTTCCTCTTTCTGCTTAGATGTCAATAAGAAGAAATAAAAAATCTTATTTTTGAAGTTTCTTCAGCACAATCAAGGCCACCGAAAATAGATCTATCTTTCGGTGGTCTTGGTACCATGAGCCGCTGCCCATGAAACTTTAAACACTGCCCGGTGGTGGCTTGTCCTATACCATTGCCAGATGCACGATTATGGCTACTTTTAACCTTAAATACAATGGCAAAAACTACTAAGGCTAGAGGGCTGCAATTTTGGTATGTTTGATGATTGGAGAGCGGATGATCAGCATACCAATTTACACCCCTCTAGCCTCAGCACTTTTTTAAGATCTGAGGTGGACAGAACAAGTGCGGACAGAATAAAGTGCGGACGGACAGACAAAGCCGGCACAATAGTTTTCTTTTACAGAAAACAAAAAATTGAATAAAGTCTTCCTCAATCTATCTACCACTCTTTGCGCTTAGATATTGAGATATCGGTCTAAGGGAGACGTTCGGTAATCCTCAGAATAAGCGTCTCCCTTAAGTCACATTAGTGTTTTTTTTTTTAAGAAATAGAAGGAATCTTAAAAAAATTTTCAGAACAAGTGCGCATGTTAGATGTATAACTACCTTATCGTAGAGGAAATTGACTGCGATTCTTGTCCTGTTTTAAGCCTCCTACTAACTTGATTTTATCTCTCTCTCTCTCTCTCTCTCTCTCTCTCTCTCTCTCTCTCTCTCTCTCTCTCTCTCTCTCTCTCTCTCTCTCTCTCTTTCTCTCTCTGAAAAATGAAATCAAACTCCTTTCGACATGAAAAATGACCAGTATCTTTATACTAAATGAGAAAGCAGAAATCCAAGGTTTCCGTCTCCTGCATAAAGGGTTGTCATTATCAACATGGGTTCACTTCCATTCCATTATCGTCTCCACTGGCTTGTTTACACAAATATATACCACTGCTGGTATCTCTCTTCAACAAAGATCAGCCAATTTATTACCATAAAATTAAAACATAAATGCTAATCAGAATCGGATGCTAACAAACGCAAATCTCAAGTATTTTGTATAGTTTTTAGATATATTTGCAATTGGCGAACAAACAACTGAAAACTGAGAAACACAAGAGCAGCGGATGTGTCAGGACAGAGAAGATTCATTAAACGGACGATAATGAGATCACTGTCGACGTCGGATCCTTTAATGGATTTTTCGTTGTCAAGTCAATTAGTCTCGGTCACATGTGACTGGGAATTAACTCCCGTGATCTGGGATCTCGCACTTTTTGAGAGGACACTTCTGAATTTCTGTAATCAATTTTAAATGAATTCTTTCGGCAGGTGATTTCTTTCATAAAGTATAGGAATTTGATTGCAATATAGAACAATTTTCTGCTGCCTGGTTGTTATAAAATTACCAATACACCTGAAGTTCGTCATATAACGAAATCATATGAAAACGCAGTCAAATAAAGCAGTATTATATTTATCACGTAATGAAGATATACTTGTTTGCCCTTGATTCCATTAGACTTGACTGTGGATAGACATCGAGCAAATGGGGTGATAGTAAGTCTCATTCGGAAGGTCTGGGGGAAAGGGGAGAGGGAATCCGAGAGGGCTCGCTAGATGCCGTGATCAAGGTGTTGACTTCCCAAGGAAGCATCAGCTGGAGATGAGTGACGCAATGTGTAGGGTGCCTCGACTCCATCTGTGCCAGCATAAGCATATGTTGTGGATGTTTTGTGCACCGGCGATTCATGATAACTCAGCTTTACGAGATGAGTTTGCCAGAGAATACAGTGAAGTTTTTCTTGTGCTACCTATGCGTATTAAGGGTTTTCTCTTGCTCTCTATCTGTCTGCCTCACTATACCAGTATGGCGATGACTTCCTCTTACAGTCATCACTGTACCAAACTCTGAGTAGCTCTAACAAACGATGGGAGATTTCGCATATGTTAAGATGTTCTATAAATCGCAATATGTTTAAGGATATGTTTTATTGAACTTATATGTTATTAACAATAATTCTTTTAGTCCCTGTGATGTGGGCAGCTAAATATGGGAAATCCATAAGCTATTGTTAGTAATTGACAAGCAACATTTTCCTCGCAAGTCAAATATATTTAGGAACGTACCTCCTTGAACTCAATTTCAGACCACAGATCGTTGTTTGTTTGCAGAATTTCCTCTTGCAAGAAAACGAAATATCTTGGTCTTCGCATGAAGGGACCTGCCAACTTTTTTCTGCAAATCCTTTGGAAAGGGAGAGTGAAGAGATCCATTAAGAGCAAGAGCGACCTTCCCAGACGCCAGTGGTCTCTGAAAAAAAGCAGTTCTTGTAACTGGGGATGTGTATACACGCAGGTACTTTTACCACTTTCCATAAATTATATTCAGGCTTCTTTGTAAGTCTTCATATTGATGAATGAGATTAAGCAAATTTCTCTTGAAAATTGAGTGAAATATAAAGCAAGAGGAGGTAAAGGCAAATACATAAGAAGAAATCCCACTTATTGAAAAAAGTAAAATAAATTAATAAATTAATAAATGGATAAAAATGTATTCAAATGCAAGAAGAGTGTTAGGGTAGTAATGCACTGCATCTTCACTTGAACTTCTGAAGTTCCAATTACAAGACATCCTCTGGGAGGCTGTTCCACAGTCCAATGGTGTAAGGAATATAGGACTTCTGGAACTGAGAAATTCAACAGCGAGGCACATTTACTGCATATTGGTGTTGTTGTGCAGCGAATCTCTGCAAGTAAAGGGGATCAGGGATCAATTGTGAATATGGAAGAACTCTGTTGAAATACAACTTGTGAAAAAGTGACAAACAAGTGACCGTCCGTCGATGGTCCAAGTCATAGCTGCTGCTGTTAGGAAACAGAAACCTACGACCACGAACAACTCTATCTAAAAGAGATAAATCTCTGGAACATACAGACATCCACACCGGAGAACAGTATTCTAGTAAAGGAAGCACAAACGACCTAAAACAGGTCACACATATTTTATCACTGTTATAAATATATGAGTTACGAACAATACTTAACTTAAGTGTGTCATTTGCTGAAACTTTCATTAGATGTTTCTCCAAAATTAGATGAGTCAAAAGTTACATCTAGAATAGTTAAAACTTCAGACTCATTCAGCAAAGTTCCACCCGCCTGAAGGGAAGGATGGTGTGAAAAATCTGTCTGAGACCTGCTAATGAAAAGTGTCTTCATTTACTGGAGTTCAGCCTCATACCTCACGACTACACCATTCCTTGATCCGGTCCATGTCCCGATTGAGGCTGAGGGCAGTTTCATTTCTCAAAAGTGGAGATTTTACAACACCCACAAGTGTTGCATCATCGACATACTGAACAATTTTGTTTTCCAGACCAACAACCATATCACTTGTATTCACTAAAGATAACGGTGGACCCAGAACACTACCTATGGAACTCCAGAAAAAAAATTGGTCTTGGTTCACTAAAGATCCCATCCACAGCAACTCGCTCTTGCTTACCTGTAAGGAAATCTTGAACTAACCCTGAAACTTATCCACCCACTCCAAGATTCTAAGGTTTATATAAAAAAAGCAGCACTAAAGTCTTTTTGAATTACTATGCACTCAAAACCCTTATCAAGGTTCCCTTACAAAGTCAAGTCAAGTCTAGAAGAGCATCACAGTTACCTAACTGCTTTCCTATATGCATATTGGCTCTCAGGTAACAATCCTTTAGATTCCACACACTTATATATTGCCTTAAAGATAAGTTTTCAGTAACTTTGGAGAGCACAGGGAGAATAGAGATTTGCATGTAGTTACTGCATTCTGCAGATATGCCACTCTTTCGAACAGGCACTATTACTAAGCTTGCACTCATCTGCAGAGATGTTATGTTGACATAAAAATCTATAGAATCTACTTATCTGACTACACACAAGAAACTTGTTTTAAAAAAACAGAGGAAGAAACCATTAGGATCTTCTCCACCCCATCTATCAAGATTATCCAAATTTTCTTAATATCCCTGGAGCGAAATGCAAATTTTGTAAGAATAGGTTCAGGGTGATAAGAATCAGGGAGAGGGACATCCTCAGCTGATTGCTTAGCTTCAAAAGCTCGATGAAGCAGTTCACCATTTTCCCTAGGGTCAGTAACCAATCTACCATCATCTGTTAGTATTGGTGGAATGGAAGATAAGCCTGACCCAAAGAAAGATGATGCCAATTTGGTCCACCACAGATGAGGCTGAGTAATTCCTTCAAGTTTTGTCTTCAAGGAATTATCATAATTTCTCTCAGCTGTATGGTAAGTTCTATTCACAGCACAGCAAGACTCAACAAAAATGGTGTCATTTTCATTTGAACATTTTTGTCTCCATGCCTTGAATTTGGTCTGTTTATCACAGTAAGCTCCTGTACATGTATCATCAAACAATGGTTGGTCATTTGTCCTAAATTTTATGACCTTTCTAGGGACATATCTTATTAAAATAGCCATCAGCATTTCATTCAAGTTCTTCTTTGGATCATGATCTGATAAAACACCTAACAAGGTTCTATAATGCGATCCCAATTGGTTATGGGTTTTTGCCAGGCGTTTTTCCAGTAGTGGCATAAAGAATATACTGATTGACAGATATGTCCATCTCAGTGGTGCAATGATCAGAAGTGCCAATATATTCACAGACCTTGACTTGACAATAGCTGGAACATCTGTGAATATGAGGTCTAATCTATTACCAGAAATGTGTGTGTGTTCCTCAATTAGCTGGACTAAATCAGTAGGATGCACAGAACTCAAGAGCAGTGGACTGGCCATGTTGATCTGTGAATCTGAATTCAGCCACTCACTGTACTTTGCATTATAGTCTCCACAAATAACGATTGAAGCTTTTGAATTCTGTGACTAAGCCATACTAATCCTCTCCAAAGGACAGTCATATATAGAATCGTCAATATTTGGATTGCGGTAAACAGCAAATACATATCCATTGTAGAGCTTACTGAAAATTTTAAAACAAATTACCTCATGGCAACTACGCTCCAAATTTTTCTGACCATAAATAGGTCGTCCAGACTTTGTGTATACAGCCATACCTTGAGTATATGGAATGTTACGACAATAAATAAAGTCAGGGCCATCAAACCCCTGGATTAAAAACTCAACCTTTGACTTGTTACTACTAATAAGAGTCTCAGATAGAAACATCAAATCATAGTTACAGGTACAACTCTGGAGATCAAGAAAATTTAATATTATGCTTCGAATATTTTAGTAAAGTAATGTGCAGTTTATTCTTACTGTAATGAGTAACAGGTCCAGGGTTCAGTCCAGTGTCTTTCAAAAGAATTAAAATCAACAATGTAAAATCGGTATCAAAACTAGTAAACAGACTCATAATAACAGTAACATTGTAAAAATCAACAGAACAATAAACAATAGTGCTATCAACAACAAAAGTACTTGTATTATTTACAAAACTTCAGTTGAAAGTATACCTAAATATGTCCATATGTCATTGAATAAAGCACCAGAAGCGACTGGCCAACAAGGTGGGGCTGGCACCCCTTGTAGGGCAAATGAAATCTGCCAGGTTTGCCACAACAACTGGAGGACAGTCAGGATGGATTTAGAAATAAAATGCTGAGTAGGAAAAGATTAGGTATAGATAAAGGCACTTTCCTAATAATCCACCAATCAACTTTTGCTTTCTCATCAGCCTGTCCTACACACTTTTTAAAAAAAAACAGGAAAATGAACAAAAAAGAGGATAAACACGTGATTGTACCCTTGGAAAAGGGAACTCAAACCCAAGACCATGGAAAGTCACAGTACAATGGGTATGGCGCACTCAAAGGTTGGAGAAAAAGGTTTGAGTTCAGAGTAACCTTCTCTTAGAAGGCTTGCCTGCCAAGGCTACAGAGTCCCTTCTACCCACTGGTTTGATTTCAGTGTGTCCTTTTCCTAAAAGAGCTGCCTGCCAAGGTTAAAGAGCCTCTTCTATCCTAACTCGTGTAGGCAGGACGTCACACCCTGAAGTGAATGTTGCTAAGAAGAGCCACAGTAACCCACTTACCACAATTAATAATAATAATAATAATAATAATAATAATAATAATAAAATACAAAATCCACATTTATGTAAAGTACTGTATTTACAAATAATAAAATGAATTCCAGGAGCTTTCGAGAGCCTGCTCAGCTCCCTTCTTTGGCTAGAAATGACAGTCTTGGTTATGAGAACTTAAAAACAAACTTTAAAAGCAAGGGTAAACAAGACGCATTCTTTACAAAAATTATAATTAGGTAATTCCCTCGTTCTCGGTCTCCAAACCAGCCAACCGTCGCGATCTCCTCGGGTGACTGCCTCCGCGGTTGTTTACAGCCTCCTCTCTTCTCAAACCGGCATAGGCGCCTGCACCGGAGTCAGCTGTTTGTATTTTATAAACATATTCACGGGATTGTGGAATAATAATAATAATAATAATAATAATATTATTATTATTATTATTATTATTATTATTATTATTATTATTATTATTATTAATACAGCAGGAAAAGCCTTTATTAAATACCACCCAAGAGGTATTCCTCCTGCCTACCAGCATTAGGCGACCTATTACTTCTGTAGCTGACAGACCGGCGCCAGACACCGCAAGAAACAATTCCGAACGTGAAATTCACAATGATGTCGGAGATTCTGCGAACTGCCTGGCGCACAATCAGAATATTCGCTGTGAAATACCAGAGAATGACATCACACACCAGCCCCGCTGCTCAGCAAGGCTGCAGCAGAGAGACCATCAGCAATAAATTTTTGGCTTGTGAGAAAATCTCGCCAGCCAATAAGCAGAGCGAATGTTTCACCTCAGCCAATCAGTGGCCTGCTGAATTTGAGGTCCCCCCCACACTGACCTTCTCATGTATAAAGAGAAAGACTCATCGAAAGTCAATCTACTCCCATCTTTTGGCGTGACCATGCTCAGTGGAGCCTGAGCGAAACATGGGCCTCGATTGCCACTGAAGATAACTTTCTCCCAAAGGACAACTCAAAAAGAAGACTTTCTCATGAAGGATATTCTACGGAGGATGAACTTGTGAGAGACCGCTGGTACAAAGATTACAGGTGACCTGAGGTCAAACTTATTTCTTACAAAAACAGGACAGGTTCATACAGAGAACACAGTGATAAACAATGTCTGACATAACAGTAAACAACTTGTTACTTGTACAAAAAACATGATTGTTTAGAAAGACAACATATACATATTTACAATTATGATGATAAATATATATTCTGCTCGACCTTAGGTCGATGTGGAAAGGCACCGCAGAAAACGGGATGTTCTCCACAGAGAACGCGTTGAGTGGGGACTTTACAATACTCCCCCCACCCCGATGGAGGTAACGTCTGATTAAACCAGGTATCTTGATGTCAACTGGAGAGGGTGGTCGCCTTCCCCGATGTCCTCTGCAGTGGTTTGTTGGGGTGCCTTTCCATCAGGTTTCTGGGTTTTCCAGGGACGCCCTCGCCTTCTTCCTGCGACCGGGGTTGTTTGAGGGGCTCCTGTATCCTGCAGGAGATCTTGGGGTCCGCCTTCGTTGCCCCCCTCCAGGAATGCTGGTTTGAGACGATCTATTGACATCCAGTCTTCCCGCCCATGGATGGATATTCAGAATGCCTTTTGTTCCTTTCCAGTACAAGGAAAGGTCCCTCTGTAGGCCTAGTCAAGGGGTGGTGTGCGGCATTGTCCCCTGACAAAGACGTGGGTGGAGAGGACAGCCTGGGGGCATGAGGGGGATGTCCTGTCAGTGAATGGGGGCGAACTTTCCAGCTCTGTCTCAGAGCCTCTGCATTCTATGTTGTCCCTGTTCTCTGCGACGAGTTCCCCTGGGACTACTAGAGTCTCCCCGTAGACTTTTTCCGCTGAGGAGGGGTTGCCGTTGGCTCTGGGGGCAGTCCTCAACCCAATGAGGACCCAGGGCAGCTGGTACTTACAGTTTTCAGAGGAGCAACGAGCCATGAGGGATGCCTTCAGAGACCTGTGGAACCTTTCCACCATTCCATTGGCTGCAGGGTTGTAGATGGTGGTGCTGTGGTGAGTGGTCCCCATTAGACGTGTCAGGGTGGTCCACAGCTCGGACAGGAAAGCGGGTCCCCTGTCTGTTGTTATGTCGTCTGGGACACCGAGCTGGCTGATCCAGCTGGAGAGGAGGGCTTCCGCGCATGCACTGGAGGTGGCTTCTTCAATGGGCGTAGCTTCAGGCAACCTGGGAGTGGTCGACAACTGTCAGTGGGTATCTGGCTCTCCCTGATGGGGGAAGAGGTGCTACTATGTCGACGTGGATGTGCCCAAAGCGTCTCTTTGGCTGGGGGAATTCACCCACTCCTGATTCGGTGTGCTGGCCCACTTTACTTGCCTGACATTGCATACATTGTCTTGCCCAGGCCGTTGCGTCTTTCTGTATGCCATGCCAGATGAACTTCTCCGTCAGCAGTCTGGCTGTTGTCCTTCCGGAGGGGTGGGATAGGCCGTGGATGATGTTGAAAACCAGCCGACGTCTGGAGGCGGGTACCAGGAGGCGGGGGCGTCCAGTACTGACATCGCTCAGTAATATTGATCCTCCTGAGCTGAAGGGCACATCCTTCCACTTCAGCAATGTGACGGCTGTGCGGTAGGCTGGCGTCTCAGGGTCAGCAGCTTGTTTGCGGGCGAGGTCCTCATAATCAATCCCGAGCTGTACGGAATCGATCTTGATCCTTGAGAGGGCGTTGGCTACCGGGTTCTTCCTGCCGGGGAGGTATCTGATGGTGCAGGTGAACTCCACGATGGCTGCGAGGTGCTGCTGCTGCCTAGAGGACCATGCATTGCCCAGCTTCATGAAGGTGTGGACCAGCAGCTGGTGGTCGGTCCATATTGTGAAGGGCGGCCCCTCCAGGAGGAACTTGAAGTGCCGTACCGCTTGGTATGCTGCGAAGAGTTCTCAGTCTCGAAGGGTTTAGCGGGTTTAGCCTGTGAGAGAGGCGGAATAATGAGCAGGAAGACAAGTACTGCTGCTTTACTGATGAAGCGACTTATAAAGCGGCGACGGACGTCTGCGACTTCACAGAGACTGCAGGTACAAAGAGTTACAGGTGACCTGAGGTCAAACTATTTCTCTACGAAAAACAGGACAGGTTCATACAGAAAACATGATTAATAATGTCTGATGTGTTACAAAAATACTCCCGTTACATGTACATAAAGCATGATCATTTGAAAAGACAATACAATATACAATTTACAATTATGGTAATAATATGTGTTCGGTCGACTCCAGGTCGAATCTTGAAGGCACCTGATGAAAACGGGATGGTCACTACAGAGAACACGTTGAGCAGGGACTTTACAATACTTCCCCGGGCGTACGTAACGTCTGATCAAAGGGGTATCTGCTGGGGCGACAGAGGAACACCACTTTCTCGATGTCAACTGGAGGGGTGGTTTCCCCAAACCTGATGAGTGGTGTGTTGGGGTGCCTTCCTGCTTGTTTTCTGGGTTTTCGGGGATGCCCACGCCGTTTTTTCCTGTGCATGGGGCTGTTCGAGGGTTGCTATCACCCTGCAGGAAGCTTTGGGAACCGCCTCGACGTCCTCCTCCAGGAATGTGGGCTTGTCCATCAATCTACAGATATCCAGTCTTCCCACCCATGGACGGGCTATCCGGAATGCCTTTTGTTCCTTTCCAGTACAAGGAAAGGTCCTCTGATGGCCTGGTTAAGGGTGGCGCACGGAGCTACCAGTCCCTGAAAAAGACTTGGGTGGCAGAGGACAGCCCAGGAGGCATGAAGGGGTCAGGTCCTGTCAGTGAATGTCCTCTGGGGGGGGCGAACTTCCCAACCCTGTCACGGAGCCTCTAAGGCGTCAGCTATGTCGTCCACTGTCTTCTGCAACAAGTGAAGAGGGGAGGGACTACCAGGGTCTTGCCCAGACTTTTCTGCTAAGGAGGGGTCGCCGTTGGCTCTGGGGTGGCCTCTTAATCTGAGGAGGAAGGCCGTTGGTACTTCAATTCTCGGAGGAGCACTTGTAATCATTAAAGATTAAATTTGTTGCAGAAGTCAACTTTGCAACAAATTTAACATTAGCTCACGCTACAATCTTCAATTCTCCAAAACACTGGCAAGTTGCATCTACCATCTGGTGGGGCGGAAAGGAACAGATGGTCAGACCCCAAAGAATGGGGCACGTGATCAAAAAATACCTTACAGTCAATCTTCATTAAAAGTCTGGTATGTTCCAGACATCAAGAAACCAGATGAATGTATCACATATGTCCAATCCTCCGCCAGACAAAGACCTATTTCTTCCCATTGCCTTAGAATATTAACATAATTCCAGGAGGCATGGAGATTAACAGGAGCTTTCATCTTGGGAGGCCAACAGGTTCCGGTTGTCGCCACTCATTTAGATTCATTTATATATTTTCTGATACTTGGTAAAAGGTCTCGACATTTGCTGAAAAAACACAGAACGTTACTTGGCTCCATTCCTCGACCAACACGAATTTTCATGCACTGAAATATGTTCCCAAAAATTTACTTAATTTTTATTTATCATATTTTTTAACTCTTATACGGTGCTTTTTGGCAGTGCCACCTGAACAGTTTTAGAAATTTAATATTTCTATTTAAAAGCGGCTACTGGGCATTTCTCGTCAAATTAAAATGATTTAAAATCAATATTACTTTCCCTCCGAAAAACTGGTGGGACGGCCTTTTCTCATAAAATGAAGAAAAAAATTCAGTGGTGAGGTCAGTTTGGCAAGGCAGGAGTTGGAATGTCTTTGTAATCTGCTGGATTTCAGCCATAGTTATGAATGTGCGATCCCTACAACCCTCTCATTTGAAATAGGCTTATGGAATTTTGAATTAAGACAGGGTTCATGTAATCGTGACCAAACCCACGGACTTACGTCACTGATCGTACACCAAGCAGTACTGGAAGATTCAACTGGCGTATCAGACGTGTGTTTTTTTATGTAGCATTTGTCAACTAAGATTCTTGGGAGGAGGAGGTAGGTCCAACTGATTTAACAATATAAAAGATTTTATAACCATGTGACATATGAATAGGGCAAAAGCTTGAACTTTTTTAATACAGTCACATAGAACTAGTTCAGACAAGCAGGTAATTGACTGGATAGTAATCAGTCAACGAAGGTGGTCTTGATCATAATTTCGTCAAGAAAAAAATCTTTTACGGAAATTTCCTCCAGGAAGAAACTTTGTTTCAATGGTGATGTACATATTCATACAGTCTTTGTGCCTGGTTTTCTGAATTCTCGACCCTGGTCAAGACGCTGCATCTTGGTGATGGTGGCAGCTATAAATGTTAAGAACCATCTTTGGTTGGTCTTGTCAGAAAAAATTTTTTTTTGGGTTTGAAACCCAGATTATGGAGGTTCATAGGGAGGTGTCTGACCCAAGAGGTTACGGAATTTATATTGCACGTGGAAAATTGGGAATGTCTGCGCCCATTTGTTACATAGCAAAAAACACACTTGGATTGTTAACAAATATGAGTTCTCGTTTAGAACTAAAACAGAGGAGCTTATTTTCGGGTGGGTCCACTAATGACGCTCTTGTGCCAATTATTTTCGGTTAACACTTGAACACTTCGTTAGAGCACCGTAGTTAGTCCGTTAGGGCGTGGATTAGATTCACTGGGCCAAGACTTCTTTTCCGTTTGGGTCCGTTAATTTCTGGGAACCACTTGGGGTCACCACTGTGAGAGAGGTGCGGAATAATGAGCTTAGGAAGATTTTTAAATACTGCTGGTTTATTGATAAAAAAGCTGCTTTAAACATCCGGGATGCAAACATTTTATAGTTTGCAGAGACCACTGGTACAAAGATTTACAGGTGACCTGAGGTCAAACTTATTTGAACAAAAACAGACAGGTACAAATACAGAAAACATGGTGATCAATAATGTCTGACACATAACTTATATAACTCATTATTTGTACATTGTAAAGCATGATTGTTTAGAAAGACTGCATATATACAATTTACAATTCTGATGATAAATATATATTCCGATCGACCTTAGGTCGATGATAGGCACCGCAGAAAAACGGGATGTATATATACAGAGAACGGGCTGAGCGGGAACTATATATAAACTTCCGATTTCAGTATCCTACATACTTGATGATATACTGTGCTCATTGAAATTTTTTATAAACCTACATTTTCCATTCCCCAAACATGCCCAGTATGTCATATTACTGGCAGAATGCAGTAACCTAGAAAAATCTTGTTAATTAGAAAACTAGAGAAAACTATACAAACTGTCAATGCTACTGATGCAGCTATTAATATTATTATTATTTTATTATTATTATTATTATTATTATTATTATTACAAACAGATCCTTAGACTACTTTAATAAAAAATGTCTACAAAGAATCATCTGAAAGTTGCAAGATAATCTGAAACAATAAGAATGCTAAGTCTCTAGTAAGGAGAAATTCATTTCAGCTCTTCAAGTAAGTAAAATGAGACGAGAAATAAATTAACAACTTTCATATTCACTGTGGCGAACGTATATGTAACTGATATGGATATATGTAACTCTATACAGTATATGTCCAATCCATTAATGACTTTCACTAGTCTTATGTCTGCTCTGAGATTTTTATAAACGAGTGCATTTACTAATGTTTTCTCTAAATCTTGTATACTTGAGTGCTTTATGTTTTATTAAACAAGAAAAAATGTTTATTAACTCTGGCCTCATCTGGTTAAGTGAATCATTCACAAGAGGAAATTCTTTGAAATGAAGTTCTCTTTTGACCTTCCAACTGGCCTAAAAGACTTTATTGTTTAAAGAGACTGATGCCCATCTTAAATACAACAGAGCGGTAAATTACGCCAATTCTTCCTGAAACAGGTGACCCTGGACTGTTTCCAGCGGTGAAAGGTTTGAAGAAAGTCCAGAATCTGTTTTCATACGGAAGGAAGTTAATTTCATGTCTTGACTGAAACAAATCCCATTTTAGCGAAAGACCCCTTCTTCACGGATACTTTGGTTCTTTAATCTAAAATGGACACTCATTCAGTGAAAAGGAAAATTTCTGGAGAATTGTCAGTAAGAGCAAAGTCATATTCTCATTCCAGTATAATTATGATTACTGTTAATGTATGCAAATTTGACTTGGCCATGAGATATAAAAAAATCTTATATATTAGAAAATACAATGACTTGCTTCTAGAAATAATTACTTTTGTTAAATACAAAAGAAAAATGATGTCTCACTATGAAAAAACTTTGATTGCACATTTACTCTCATAATTTGAGAAAAGGCAAATAAAAACAAGCGAACGCTGAATCAATATGTGCACCAGGAAAATCATAGATTCTCAGATTTACATTTTTTTTGTCTTTTCCAGTTTCGATAAATGAAACCTCTTTATGTCCCAAAAAGGCGAAATATTCCTTTTCGGTTTTTGTTCTGTTTAACGCCTCCAAAGAACGATACTCTGACAACCCGTCAATACTCCTGCACAAGGGAGCAGAAATAAACCGATATTTCGAGTGTTGACCTTCTCATGAGTATGATCAGTTAATTTGGCTTGAGAGAAGGATGAAGATCTTTTAAAGAGAGAGAGAGTCATCCGAGAGGTGAACCCACCAGGAAAAGCTTAATTAAAAAAATACATTATTTTAAATTTTTATATTTATGAATCTCAATACAGTGGTGTGAGTTATTCATCAAAGTTTAACAAATTACTGTCTTCAGACAAAATTTTCAAACCCAAAGATACTAATTTCCCTTCGTTAATTCCGAGTATGAAAAAACATGGTGAATAAAAAGTATTCTATGCTTAGATTGGGAAGGGTACGTGAGTAGACTGCCCTGTTGGTGGTAGCTTGGGTAACCCCGGGGATGCCCCACACCTAGGAAGGCTTATTTTTAGTCCTCCTCTTTCTTTCTTTTCTAGATGCTGAACCTTACAGTTCAAGCCTCGCAAAATGAAGTGTGACTTCACAATAAATGAACTTTCAGGAAGAACAAGCGACGCTCTAGTTACGTCATAACCGACGTGTGTCTGTTTAAATATTTATGGGACTTAATGAAATGCAGTTTCTTGTATCCTTAACTGCTCTTAACTAGCAGAACGAAACATGAAATTCGATGATTTGATTATCATTAAAAAGAACATTGTTTGTCTCATAGGGTACTAAAAATGGAGATCTATTTGCTGAGCACAAAAGCATAGCAAAAGCTAATTGCTGCTTTATGATACAACAATTGATGTAAATAAAATTACGTTAAAAGTTTTTAATGAACTTGAACATCAAGTATTCTGTCGGGTAATTAACTTTAACAGATTTCTCGGTTTATGCAATATATGACCTCTCGCTAGAAATTCAGCCATGTTGCACTGTATTATTTACAATTTAGGGATTTGGGAAGCACCATTTTAAGACAGATTATTTGGGAAACCAATTTTCACACCGATGCTGAATATAAAAAGTATCCATAGGGTCTAAATAAACAGTGATTTAAAAGGAAGAACCTTCGGTGGTGAAGAATTTACTTTGAGTTGTCATCAGTGAATTATGAGATTAGAACTTTCATATGTCGTACTGTGTATGCCTCTCCTCCCCTTGTTTGTCAAAGACGCTGCACAAAAAAAAAAAATGATCGAATTGGAATACATGACGTAATATGAAGCAAGGTAAAAGTCATAAGAAACTTTCCTGTTCCTGTTACTTGAGCCAATGGAAACCATCGCACTTTTCAAGTCAGCGAATGAGCTTTCATTTTAGCGTCTGAATGACATGTGATAAAAACTGACGAGTGAATTTTTGGGTCTTTTCATTCCTCTTGACTCTGCAGCTTTTCAGTCACATAAGAACACATACAGCTATATATATATATATATATATATATTATATATATATATATATATATATATATATATATATATATATATATATATATATATATATTTATATATATATATAAATTTTTATCACATCACTGTGATTAATATACAAGCATTGTTACAAACGTAAATAATATCCATTCTGCTCTACATTGAAATAATATATTTTCAATATGTTACCGAAGGGGAATTTTTTAGTTGATAATAAGATCGTCGTCCCGTGGGCCGTGGGTAAAAGCGTCACTGTAGTCCTGAGTTCTTGTCTTTCGTTGATTCGAGCCCACGGGACGACGAACTTGTTATCAACTGAAAAAAATTCCCTTCGGCAACATATATGAAAATATATTATTTCCGAGGTAGATGAATTGGATATTAAAGGACGTTTGTAGTAATGCTTATATATATATATATATATATATATATATATATATATATATATATATATATATATATATATATTTAGTTGTATTCTTCTCAATCACGAAGATAAAATATTACGATGCACTCCACAATGAAGATGAAGGAGAAAACCAGAAAAAAAAATAGAGTTCTTAATTTTTCCCAACAGTTTCTGTTCTATCCATCAGGCCTCTTCCGGGAGGAAGAGGCCTGATGGAGGGCGAAACTGTTGGGACAAATTAAGAACTCTATTTCCAGGAAGAGGCCTGATGGAGGGCGAAACTGTTGGGACAAATTAAGAACTCTATTTCCCTTTTCCTCTGGTTTCTCCTTCATCTTCATTGTGGATATCGTAATATATATATATATATATATATATATATATATATATATATATATATATATATATATATATATATATATTATATATATATATAATATATATAATATATATGTATGTATGTGTGTGCATATATACATACACACACATATATATATGTAAGTATATATGTATAAATATATATATACATACAGTACATACACACACACATATATAATATTATATATATATATATATATATATATATATATAGAGAGAGAGAGAGAGAGAGAGAGAGAGAGAGAGAGAGAGAGAGAGAGAGAGAGAGAGAGAGAGCCCATGCATATTAGAGGAATTTTGAAGTTAATCGTAATTCTCGCATTATTCTCCTTTAGATTCAAAGATTTTGTTTTAGGAAATCAAATATTTTTATGCATTCTGAAAAATGTGTCTTCAACCTGTGTTATCTGAGCTCAATTACGGTTTATGAATGCATATATTTATCTCCTTGACTTCCTAATTTTCAAACTTTTGTTGTTTATTTTCAATACGCTTATGTCAACATCTTAGACGAATGGTATATTTGGTTAAAGGAGATGTCGGTGGTATTAGCTGGCCATGTCAACTGCTTGAGTTCCCAAAATGCCAGCGATCCTTCCCTTGTCCTCCCCTCCCCTCACTCCTGAAAGAAGTAAACGGGGAAATACAATAAAAAAAATGCAACAGATTTCTTTGGCAGATTTCCAGGTATTGTAGTTTTAATACAAGTAAAAAAGAGATTACTGTATTTTTCTGTTAAAGTTTTTATTTTCACTTAATTTTTAAATATTTTGTAGGACCACTGACAACACGATATGAATGAGTTAGTTCTGATAAACACCTAATGAATTCACTTAATTTGCAAGCAGAAACCTGTCTATGCACGTGTTTCCATTCAAGTTTTCAAACAGTCTCAAATTCATAATCCCAAGATAAATCTCCAAAACTCCAAATTTTGCTTGCAGTAGTTATTAGAGTTATCTTTATTTAAGATATCTCTGTCTCTAACCTTTTTTCTATTACGTGTAAAGCCTTACATAATAAATGTTTAATTTAGTCAAAAAAATATTTGCGTCAGCTTGTGTTTACGTACCAGAAATTCTAGAGTTTTATTTTTAACGTCACCTTGATGAATTAACACTGTAAACGGATGGCGAGAGAATAAGGTATAACACCTGGAGTCACGAGAGCTGTCTTGTACAAGCAAAGGTAAATATCCAGAGGAGTTATCTAAAGCCGACTCTTGTGACACTGACCTCAGGCCTTCCTTTCTGCCGCTAATGCCTGATAATGGCGGGGCGAATGTCATTCTTTCCCTGTATATAGAAATGGGAGAAAAATATTTGGCATTTAAGAAGGAAGACCGAGAGCTCATCTTTATCGTTTCCATCTGCCGAAGAGAGCGGATGCAGGTCAGCATTTTGCTCTCAAACTTCGGAATGAATGGTAGCCATACCTTAGACCCAAGGGTATTCACCTAACAAAAGAATTTTAATTGGGTCGTTATCTGATGGCTGGTATCCATCGTGGTGAAAATTGTCGACAGTTGCCACCAGCTCTCTTAACTCAATTTTTTTTCTGAAATGAATAATAGAGTTGGCTTCGATGGAGAAATTAGACTTTTCTTTACGCAGTTCATGTAAGGTTATCATTCTATTTTACATTGTTGTACGCATTCGCAGATATATAAACCTTAAGTTCTTCTTCACCTTCTTTTTCTTCTTCTTCTCAACTGGATCCATAGTCGGAATTGCCACTGTTAACGAGTTTTTCCGGGTGTTTCTTTCTTGTGGTCTCCTTGCGTCTACTCCTTCGTCTCTCATCCATCTTAACTTTCGTTGAACGACTCATTGCATAATTTGCTCCGGCAGATGATTCGCGGACGGATGCCCTTTCCGACTCCAACCTTCCATATGTAAACAGCCAGTTCGGTCTGTCTTTCCCACAAAATTTTTCAGGCAACAAAAGCTGAAAGAAAATCGGCCATAACTGCATTGCAGCGCCCTGCCTTTGAGAGGAAATGTTTCTGGTCCTAACAGTTTCCATTTAAAAGAAAAGGGAAAATCTTTTGCGCGGTGTAGCGCAGCCAGAGAATGTTTCAGTAGCTGTAGTTCACGGCCGTTCTCGGTAGCTTTTGAGTTTTGACTTTGAGGGCAACAGAAAATGCCTATTTTCCTCTCAGAGAGAGAGAGAGAGAGAGAGAGAGAGAGAGAGAGAGAGAGAGAGAGAGAGAGAGCGCATTGATTATTGCTATGTTATTTATTGCCCACCACGTGCTGCCACGAAAAAAAAAATTCCATTTTGAGTCAGACTTTTTAAGAAAACATTTTCCTCCCGAAGCATATTTGATATAGGGAATTTTTATTCGAAATGTTCCACTCGAAATTTCTTTCAATGCAAATTATATATGAAGAATAATAATGTATCTAACGTTAATTTGATATTAAAGCATAAAAAATAATTTGTTTTTTTCAACTTTTTTCATTTATTGACTTTCTTTTGTGATTTCTGAATTGTGCAATGTTGCCCGTTGGAGCAGCGAAAATAATGCTGTATATTCAATTGGCATTTTCATACTAAAGGAAATCTGTAACGCCATCAAAACTTTGTATTGATTCAAATAACATATAGAGTTTCAGACATAATATTTGCGATTGTCCCTTGGAAATTATATTTAAAATGTTAGACAACTAGGGTTGCAATAATAATAATAATAATAATAATAATAATAATAATAATAATAATAATAATAATAATAATAATAATAATATCGCCCTAAGCAGTAAAAATTCTTTGGTGTCTAATATACGAGAGGCAACTGCGGTGGTTTATCAGCAATTTCAGATGCACCCATCGCTAATAACGGACATGTAACAGCTATTTGGTCTGATAGCTACATGGCTATTTGTATGCAAATGCAGCTGCTGTGAACTGGACACAAGAACTTGCTGTATTCTCAAACGAATTCAGAAGAAGAGAAACATAGACAGGGAAAGTAGTTGCCGTGAGATAAGAAGCCTTCATCTCAATAATGAGCTATAATTGGTGATATTTTATTCATATTGACAAAAAAGGATGTTAACAATATTACCTGAACCAGATCATGAACTATCTTTTTAAGAAAGGGCAAAAATATATAACTACATAAAGCTCGAGATGTGTCATTCTTCTTGCATTATAACATGAATTATAAATTCGTCTCATTTTTGTTTCTGCAAGAGAGGGAATGGCAAAATGGCTGTATGACAGAACAAGGTAAATTCTATCGACAAGCGACGGTGTTTGTGTAATCAAGGCGATATTCAAGGTGATGAATATTCAAGTAGGCGTCCTTCCCCCATCTCGTGTTATTGATTGATGAAGCAATAATTTCAGTTTTCCGCAAATGAAGGTTTAATAAGTACATGAAATAAACTTTTTTAATTTTTGGGGATCTTTATCTTTTTTCACTTTTATGTAGGAGCGGCTCGAAAGCTACATGGAATTACGCACTGCAGGGGATCACTAACCTGATATCAAAACACAAAAATGTAAATCAAAATAACTTATAAAGTGAAGCAAAAATCATGTCAAAATTGCAATTCAGTATTTGTTATACAAAATTTAGCCTTTATGCCAATGCAGACAGATTACTCATTCATAAACGCATGGCATCATTTGTCCGGAATCGTCGACCTTGTGACGCCACGAATCCATCGGACGTGTCAACAACAGTTGTGACAAGGCCCTCGACAAGTTCAGCTCCTGATCAAAACGAGGATTATCGAGTTGGGTTCGGTCAGGGTTCACTGAATAAGGGTTGTGAATGTCAGTGAAGAGAATAGCGAAGCAGCGCTGAATTACGCAACCATTCCATGTCAAGAAAATTGCTTTTACGCACTTTTTACAATAATAGTATTGAATATAAGCGAATAAGATTCCGTTAGAAGTAATGAGTTGTGACGATATCCAGTGTATGGGACAAATTTATCTGATATAAAGGCAACTTCTAGGTTTAATTTCATATACATACATACATACATACATACATACATATATACATACATATATATTATATATATATAATATATATATATACATACATACTTAATATACATACATACATTTATATATATATATATATATATATATATATATATATATATATATATATATATATATATATGTGTGTGTGTGTGTGTGTGTGTGTGTATGTATGCAATTTCTATCTAGCCCTTTCCATCTAGCCCAGAATTGCTGGCTGGTTGTAAAATAACAAGCCCTTACTGCTCTATGTGCTACTCCTGCAGAATTGACTGACTGCTAGATACCCTCAGTCACTATTTACATTCACTTGGATGCAACAACATTTAACAGGATTTGGGTAATGGGCCCAGTGTCGTCCGGGAATCGAACCTGACCTCCCTATCATGAGGAGAGGAACCTGACCACTATTTTCTTATGTGTCATTTCCAGTGGTTGAGGGTGCTCGTGGCCTCATGCAAGCTTGGATTCTTGTTATAAGACCATACTGTGACATTTTTTATAATGACAAACATTTGCCACGTGAATATCCCTTTAATATCCGATTCAGCATACCTCGGGAATAAATTACACCCAAAAGTAATTATAATTGATAAGGGCTTCCGTCAGTAGTGGGATTCAAACCACTGTTCGATTTAAAAACTACGATGTGCAGTGACTTTGACCACTGAGCCAGTGGTCACTCATTTTGATATTCTTAATAATTTAACGAGAAGACGCATAATGGATATATTAACCCACCTGCAATTCGGTCTCGAATTAGATGTTTCTTCTCACGTTCTCAGCTTACAGCGCAATCTAAGCCAATTTGTCAAATTGCCATGTTGTTATTCTGTGCTGTTAAAAATAACTGAAGCATATATATATATATAACAAAATAATGGCCTACAGTCTGACATGCCTGATGGGCAAAAAGAAAAGGATATCCTCATATTTTTTAGTAAATGGTGAAATAGTAAGAGTCATTCATCTGTCTGACAGAGAGAGGGGAACTGGACAAAGGATTTTGTACAGAGGATTTCCTAAGCTGAATACTGCAAACAATCCGTGGGCTTCTGAGGTGAGTGGAGTGTTTCTGAGCAAGATGGGTTTTTGTGTAGAGTCGCCAGCTTTGATTTTCATCAGGACAAATTATTAAGAACATATACAAGCGTGACTGAATCCCTCCTAGACAAATTCGTTTTATTTAATAAATTTATAGACAATATTATTAGTAATAAGTTTACAAACAATAGTATTATTACCTATATTAAGTTTTAGAGAAACGAATTGTTTCAGTGAGGTCAATGGGATATGCATTATATTTAGCCTCATCTTGTGCTTAAACATTTAGAAATTTTGTAAATCAAAACAAAATATATATATATATATATATATATATATATATATATATATATATATATATATATATATATGTGTGTGTGTGTGTGTGTGTGTGTGTGTATATATATGTATGTATGTATATATATGTATGTATGTATATATATATATATATATATATATATATAGGTATGTATGTATGTATGTATGTATGTATGTATGTATGTATGTATGTATATAGATATATATATATATATATATATATATATATATATATATATATATATATATATATATATATATATATATATATATATGTGTGTGTGTGTGTGTGTGTGTGTGTTTGTTATTAATAGTGAAACCATTTATTTCATACAAATCTGCTCTGCATCATGAAGACTCTTAATAAGCCCAAAAATTTATACAAATGCATTCTCGGCTATAGAAAGTCGCAATGACCGTTACCTGTTATTTGCAACTAAATATTTTCTACGTTGTGAGGCAGGAGGAAACTTTAGGATCATTTTCTGAGAAAAACGTCCGTTAGGAAAGCTGCTTTTGCTAAATAAATCTTGATAAACTGGCCTCGTTAAAGGTAATATTTCAAAACTAGAGTTGTGTGGGAGGCATGTAAACCTGATAATCTTCTGTGGTTCTGTTTTCCTTAAATTACTTCATACTCAGTAAGCCAGCTACTGTGATTCTCCGTCTTTTTACATGATTCCGTGGTGATATGAAGGCTTTGACTTTCATGGCCAGCTCGAGATGTGCATAGGAGACCCTGAATCCATTTTGTGAAACCAAAGGAAACCTGTCTCGAAATATTTCTGAAGTATTTCGTAAAGGATGAACAGAAAACACGAGAAACTTTACAAATATCCAGACACTCAAGTGCGCATTTTCCACTAATGTTCAAATCATACTAGTCATGATTTTTTCAGTTAAAGTGATGCTGACTACGAAAAAGAGGTTTTGAATAGCCATAACGTCCAGATTGAATAAGAGTACGTGTAAGACGGGGTGAACTGCGCAGGGCCTGAAGAGGTTTTGACATGATGCTGTTAAGACTTCTGTGGAGATGCATGAAACAGCTCAGTTCAGGAGGTTCATCTACGATTTACTCCGTGTTTTTTCTCCGAGCAACATTTTCCTGTGGGAAACGACGACTTACTTGTAAAAAGTATATACATATACATATACATATATGTGTGTGGGCAATTTCAATTATATTTAATTTCCTCTGATCATCATAAAAATATAATCTATACTGCAATGATATAGAACTCTTTTTATCCAGTAAGTACTGAATAATTGAAGTATTTTCAAAGAATCTTCGCATAATCTTGCCTGCCCAATGAACTCATTTTTAATCTCGAAGGAAGTTCCGAGACGCCTTGATGTCACTGTATCTGATGTACGAGAGTGATGCACCAAAAGATATCTTTATGCATTGTCAGTTTGAATAAGAATGCATACATAAAGTGGACCAGTTGATCGCTAACTAGAGAATAAGTACCGCATGGTCAAAGGTAAGAGTACTTTTCTCCGAGCAAACTTTCACCGTCAGTTGAAAAAGGATGTTTGTTCAACTCTCCAGTTAAAAGAAAAAACTATGACAAGGCAGCTTGTCTTCCATTTGTGGAACGACAGAATCACTTGTTAATTCGTTGGCAATTCTCTGAGACCATCCCAGCGTAGCAGTGGTTGGCAGGTTATATATGTTTGTCTTCCGATTTCTGGGAGTCCAAAATTGTTGACCTTGACGGTTGTTCGATGGTTCTAGAGGCAGTTCTGTGTCTTCTGATGTCTGTGCAGGTAGATAGCTGCAGCTGCATATATATATTTAGCTACAACGACCTCAGACAATTATTATTCAATTATATGAGCGAGCATTAAAATATATCTGACGACAAATGGATTATATTCTGAATAATGTTAAAAACATTTTTCCTATTTTTGATGCCAATACGCCTCATTCGAAAGCATAATGGGAGTGGCTGACCAAATACGTTTTATTGTTGCGCTCTATAGGGATAACCACTTAAAAATAGAGGTTGTCAATAATACACATTTGTTTGCATTCAGAATTTATTAGAAAACTGTCAGTTTTAGGCTTCTAATAAATGTATTGATTATTTAAGACACTAAATAAATAACACTTCTTCATTGAGAGGGTGGGTAGAGATGTCTCTCGGCTAGCACGCTGTTGGCCCAGCGTTCGACTCTCCGACCGGCCAATGAAGAATTAGAGGATGCTTCTAGCAGCCTCGGACAATTATTTCTGGTGATAGAAATTCATTTTCGTCATAATGTGGTTCGGTTTCCAGAATAAGCTGTGGTTCTTAGCCACGTAAAATAAATCTAATATTGGCCAGGGATCTCAAAAGAGAGCTGTTAATCAGCCGAGTGGTCTGGTTAAACTAAGGTATACTTAACTTTAAGTAAATAAATTTTGCCTCGCTCAATTTAGACATGACTCTCCATGTAGGATAATGGCTCTGCAGCCGAAATCCTGAGTTCGAGTCCTGTAATGCTGGTGAGGTTTAAAACTCTCCCAGTTAAGACAGATACACCCCGTCCCCTTCTATGGTCTTCCTTTTTCTTGAGGTTTTGGTGCTCTTCTTCCTCAGCTATGTCAGCTCTGCAATCAAGAGAGCAAGCACTTGAGTCACTCTTTAGCTTTTCTTTCACTTCCTACTCAAGTTTCTTTTACATAAGGAGGAATCACAGAGCCAGTGAACTTTCAAGGGAGAAATCATCTATTATTAATTAAAGGAAATATTACATCCATATTTCATTTCCGATAGGGAAAAATCACCCTGTCGAAAGTTCCCTGCAACTTTGCAAGTCTAATGTCGATACTCTCTCTTCCCACCCTGATGGGTCTATGACTTGCTCTCATGGAGTAAAGGTAAAACTCTTCGGCTTCCATATTCAGTTCGCTCTTCCTTCAGCAATTCCAATGCCCCTGATCCCCTACTCGATATGTGTCAAAGCAAGACAAAGACGAAGCCTTTTGCCAGAGGACAACTGATAAAGAGCAAAGCAGCCTATAAAAATGGTCTCGGAAAATGATTCTGATAAATTCAGATCCTTTCATAGAGACTTGTTCAGTTTTCTGTCTCTACTTAGATCTTGTTAGTGGCAAGTTTTTTTTCGTTTGATTTCTGTACAATACAGCATTTTTGTTGTGTGGCAATTTGTGTACGAAATTACTTTAACTTAATTAAAACATCTGTTTTGGTGCATTATTAATATATCAAGATAGATGAATACAATTGCCTATAAAACCGTATAAACATATTTTAGCTATCACCGTTGTTTCACTCCTAGCACATGTCTTAAAATATTTTTGCCTTAATCATCCAACTTTTCATTTACAAAGGGATGAGATTACTGGCCGCACTGCTTCGATGCCTGTGCTAAAATAGAGGAAATGATGTTTCCCAAATAGTTTTTCTGCTTCGACCTCTGAAAACTTACATTTTTATCAAGAAATATTTTCGATAGAAAATCTATACGATCTTCTTGTATTGTATTCATGGATTATTTGTTTTGATACAACTGCTTAAAAAAGAAGAATTTCACTTGGAAAATATATATATGAATAAACTTGAATAAACAAGGAAGGGTAAGAAACGAGTGTTAGAAAATATTTCCTTTGTTTGAAAAGCAAAAGGAGGAAAGTTTTCTCTCTTCCAACGAAGTCCACGACCATTTGACGCCAAAAAGAGGAGAAATGCGTTCTTCTTCTGTTGTTTATTTTATATAACTCGCCAACACTTTCTGACAAAACGTGAGTATCCGCAGAAAAGGATTTGATGTATGGTTTTACTGGGTTTGAGGACAGGAATTATTTCCAATAAATTCCATGAGAGAAAGAAAGGGGCAAAGTTTGCAACATGAATTCATCATATCAAAAGAAATGTTTTTGGACAAAATGTGATTAAATGGAAAGACCATTTGACACGATTTCCAAGGAAGTGAAAACTACCTGCATCTAAAATAGAGCATTGATCTGATTGTGATTACTACTACTACTACTACTACTACTACTACTACTACTACTACTACTAGTATAATTATAATTATAATTATAATAAAACTACCTGCATCTAAAATAGAGCATTGATCTGATTGTGATTACTACTACTACTACTACTACTACTACTACTACTATATTATTATTATTATTATTATTATTATTATTATTATTATTATTATTATTATTATTAAAAATACTCATAGTTTATAAACAACTTCGCTTGTTTTGAGTCCTTTTATGTTTACTTGGTTGGTTGGGGTGCTGCATCAACGCGTCAATTTGAAAAGAGGAATCGAACAAGTGCCCGAAAGCTATCCATACTGATTTATCTTTAAATATATGTTCATATATATAACTGTGGCTTTGCTTCTCCATTATTATTATTATTATTATTATTATTATTATTATTATTATTATTATTATTATTAAGCTCCCTATATGGTTAAGCCTCTTTGAATTTCATTTTAACTCTTTTTCTTAGTTCTGTCTGTTATACGAAAAACTGAGACTCGAGGTGGTTTTTAAGAAAAATTAGTTTTTATGAAATAACATTCTGCTGAAGTCGGGGAATTACGAGAGGCGCTTCAGCAATTTTAATATCTTTTGTGCTGTTTTTATAGCTGTTGCTGTAAATGTTAAATGTTCATTGTTTGCAGTTAGATAGCCATCGAGTGATGCTGAATCACTATAAAAAGGAAAAGAAACTCGGTACTCCCAAATAGTAACATATTTCTCGTATTCTTGTTGGGTGAAACTAAATGAAGAGTATAGAATTCAAGCGATTTTGATCAGTTTTCCATTTCCATTAAATAGCAGAAAGTAAGAAGTGCAGGAGACAATGGTGATCAGATAAAGAGAGGCAACATTTGCTGACCTCTGTGGTTGGGGTAAATTTTCGGGAGTCTTAATCAGTAACGTTGAGGGACAATCTTTCGGAATGTGGTAACTCCGGAAATTGGCATTTATGTATGTATGAATGTGGTATGGTTATGAACGCTGTATACAGAACGTTTACAGGACATAGAAAAGTCTATAGTTATTCAAGAAGTAGAAACTATTTATTTACATTTGATAGTTTACAAATTTTCTCTGATTTAGATCTAAGCAATGTCATTTTGTTGTTTAGCATTTGCATTCTAAAAACCACACCTCATCTTCAAGGAATATTAAGGCATGTAGCAGTCGGGTTACCTACTTTTTGACATGGATTGCCACTGGCTCTCCTGGTTGTAGTATTCGGACTTTACCACCATGGTTCATACCCAATCAGTAAGCAGTTACAATGAGCCTAATCTCTCACAAGCCCTGATCTTAGAAACATATCATCCGCCAAATCACGTGACAAACAAACTGGGCATCCCCTGCATGTCTCACCTTTTCATTCAGCATGTAACACCGTTTGCCAGATTCGAGGTTCCATGCCTAATTAATCATTACCAGCGTTGTTTTTTTTTCATTTTTTTTTTTGTGAAGGAATGGTAGTTTTATATTGTTTACCTGAGTTCATATGCTATATAGGACTATTAAGCCAGTGCTGGAATTGTGTCCTAGATTAACGTTCATGTCTTTTTTTATTATGACATTTTTCCAATGTCTTCGGAGGATCCATTGGCGGCTCCTCTACCAGCCTTCCTAGGTGGAGCATCCCCTTGTCAGTCAGGTTTAAAGTTCTTGCAGAAAATCCTGGTTTTGTTGTTGTGACTATACTTATTCGACTTCTTCTTCCCTTGTAAGATGGACGCCATATGACTTGTATTCAGAACTTACTTCCAAAACAAACAGAGTTTCCACGCTGATAACTTATTGCATTATTCTTTAGTGAAAAGAGAAACATTGGGTCTGTCTTTCGACAGCCCTTTTATGAATGTGGCAAGGAAGATTTATGAACCTCTGTTTATAATCAAAGAGGCTTTTTTCTTCAGACGAAAAACCACGCAGTCAATAAGTCACCCTCTTGACAGTGGAACCGATTTCGGCAAAAGGTTTTGACCAAGAGGGGTCATCGCTCACCGAAGGTTTCCTCCATTCCGCTTCAACATCGAGGTTTAGGATTAATCTGGAAATTATTTTAATATTAAATGGGGCGATATGGCCAAGTATTAATAATATGAAAGAAGAGAGAGAGAGAGAGAGAGAGAGAGAGAGAGAGAGAGAGAGAGAGAGTTTATCATATAATATTATATATCTCTATACATGAATAAGCTCTCCTTTATTTGACATCTCCACTCTAATCAATTTCATGAAATTGTGACTAGTAATATCACACTCATGGAGTGATTTTGATATGCGTCAGTTCTGAGTCATTTTCTTTTTTAAATTATGACCATGTATATGTTTGAGCTCTATATTTTAATTACGAAATCTTTTTCTTACAATATTTGATTGGAGGTTCGTGGAGAGCAATGGTGGCAACGGTGAAACCAAGGGAATCTACTCAAAATTTTCTTTTTTAGGCGCATTTATATATAAACTGGTCAAAATGTGCCTAGTCTGTTATGATAAAATTCATTTGCTTTATTTATTGACTGCTTTTCGGACGTGCCAGTCTTTTTAGACTGAAATTTAACACCCATGAAGGTTGTAATAAAAGCTATAAAACAACGTTGAATATTGCAAAAGGAATTGGTTAACTACAGATAAGGAAGTTCATATAAAAAACTGAATTATTCATTCCTGTTAGCTTTCCATCATTCTTACTTATGTGAACATAGAATGAACAAAATAGAACAGTGCTATATTGGAATTGCAATACTTCCAAATTACCTGCCATATTACTCAAGTTTTCCTTTCCATCCATATCTCGTTCTCAGGTATTTTACCTCCAAGGAGGACAAGTTAATTTGGTTAGTAATGAGTGGCAGTAAAATAGTTCCGAGAAGATAAAGAGCAATACTAAGGAAAGGAATTTCGTTTTTATGAATGATGACAAAAAAAATGTAAAGGACTGTGTAACTAGATCATTAGATTTTACACGAGGGCATGAAATGAAAGTGAAGGATTTATCTTTAGTTAAAAACAGAACAAGAATAAGGAAACAATCTATGAATGGTAAGCAGTCTATTGCTTATACGTGGCCTCTGTTAACATTCCGAAAATCATAATAATCGTCAAGGTATAAGATATAGATCAGAAATATGGTGTGATAAATCTTAAAGCAATAACACCCCAAAATCATTCACTCCTCTTGAACACAATTTAAGGCGTCATCACTCGAAGAACCTGTTTCTGACACGGTCAGAGGACCTGGGAAAAAAAGGAAGTGGTCGATAAATCAACGTCTCGTGAGGGCAGAAAAGACGTCCTTTGTTGGGGGAAGGCTTCAGGAGGTGATTATCTTTCTTACCTGATGGCGCTTGGTCCATTCATTTTCCAAAAGGCAGTTAACACTATTTAAACCGAAAGATCTGATGCTCCAGTAATTGTAATATTTTCGGCAGTAAATAAGCTGAGGAAATTCTTCTCTACTTGCAAATATGTCACCAAGGCTTCCTTATTAACATTAAGTAATGAACAGGCAATCCGAAGACATATTATGCCCAAAGAAGACAGGAACATAAAAGAATGAAAAAGAAAAGAAAAATCAACTTCTGAAAGATCGATGAAAGAGTTTCCCGGGAGGGAGAAAAGAAGGTCTCAGGGGAAGTGCAGATGAGAGCCAGAAGAGAACAATGATAGAGTAAAAAATATAACATCAGCTACTAAAGCAGAGTTTTAATAAAGGGGAAACAAAGCTGAGAACCATTGGGGATATAAATGATAAATGAAATAGAGAGAGACAGCAAGAAATCTCTCACCATCACAGGTGAAGGTGATAAGTTACTAAATAACAAATCAGAGAAAACCGATAAGAGAGAGGAGAATTGAATTAAATGAAAACTAAATAGAAAGCGTGTGACCCTGACAATGAAGTGTTTAATTAAAAGGCATCTATCCCGCCCAGAGAAAGACCGTCCGTCCGAATCCTTGGAGGTTGCTGCCACGGGAACAATAGAGCCACTCAAAAACCTCGCAGACGAATGGTCCCACAAATTTGGGTTGAGAGGTCACTCATTCCACGGCTCGGTATTGAAGTCGGATTGAGCAGGATTTAAACCCACGATACCGGAAAAGCTTTTAATGGCCGCGATAACAACAGGATTTTACCGAAGCAAATATTTCACTAAAAGTTTTATAATCACACACACACATGTACTGTATGTATATATATATATATATATATATATATATATATATATATATATATATATATATATATATATATATATATATATATATATATATATATATATATATATGTGTGTGTGTGTGTGTGTATACATACATGGGTGGGTACATAGTATACATGCATAAAGAATTTAAGTTTAAACGAGTAAGTCTGTGTGCGTGTTTGTGTGTGTTTGTGTGTGTGGCTGTATGATTGAACTTGAACGAGTAATTGAAACCAATCAGAAGCCTCCTACTCCTCCCCCACCTCCTCCTCCCTTTATGTCATCTTCCGCTGCCTCACTTCCTATAATCCTCGACCTTGTCTAATCGCCTGAAAATTTTGTTCGGCCAATAGGAATTTCAAACACTCCACAAATATTTCTCTGTTAATTCAGTTTACCTTTTTTTTTCTTCTGCAACTCTTATACCCGCTTCCCCTCTGTTGGCCCCTTGAGAGGCTAACTCCCTTTTCTGAGGTGTCAGTAAACAGTAGACCGGCAGCCCAGAGTGTTTATTCCGAGTTTTGAACACAAAAAGGTTTGACGTTCTGATAACCAGTGCCTACCCAACATCTCAAAAATGTATTGTTGCTGGATCAGAACTTCTGGCTTTTGCATCAAAAATGAACTTGTCAAAAACTGAAAAAAAATTTTTGTCAGAGTGAAAAACATATGCTTGAAACAAACTAACCCTTCCTTGGAGTCCCTGAACACAGAATGTTTTAATGCCAGCAATGTCAAGGCTGGCTTTATGTCGGCCAGCAGCTTCCAAAGGGGGATCAAATTCACGTTTATTCTGAATAAAGGAACATATGCCTAAAACTTTGAAAACCACCCTTTTTTATGAAAGAATGACCATTCCCAGCAAAGGTATCTGACTTTCCACCCATGAAAATCAAAGGAGGCATGAAACTAAATTATATGACAGCAGTGTATTCTTGAATGAATTAGAAATTATTCCCTTTAACACTGTATTTGGAATGTATCATGACTAAGAGGAAGCATTCAAAAATAGTGCATATTGATACAAATCCAGATTTAAACCAAAACCGTTCTCATGAGTGCTGAGTTTGGTCTGGCAGCAGGGTTGGAAATAAATTGATCAGCTGATGCCGGAAGCTTGATGTCGCAGTACTGGACGAATAATAGATGTTGATTTCGCCACTGTAAAATATGTAAATCCTTGCCATTATTATTTCATAATATACAGCAGGAATGTATTTAGCATACATATTTATGTGAATGTAACCTGTAAATGATTGCACCAACGATTTATCGCCCAGGAAAATAATTATATGTGCCACTAAGTGATGTATGTCTCAGTTTTGTGTGTATAAAGAAATTGGTTTGGTTTAGCATGCTTTGGGTATGCTTTACAGTCTAGCATTCAGTTGTACAGAGTGATTTGTAAATAGTGTAAAGTGTAATTACTAGTAAGGCAAATTTAGTCATTAGATCTAATATATGATAATATAGACATTTATTTGGGTACTTTGTGAGCAGGAGACTTCAGTCAGGTGGCTGATGCATTGCAGTGATATGTTAAAGGTAGCATGAAAAGTAATATTTTCATTTAAAAATAACACAAGCAGATTCTTATGCAAAACAATTATACAAATCAAATGACTATATATATAAAAGACAACAAGTTCTTGATGTATTATAGTTTATGTGAAAGTTGAGTTAATGAACTTTGGCAGCAGCGAGTTGGTTCCGCCATTCAGGAGAACATCCAGCAAAGCAACTTTTTGAGAGTGAAGCACTTTTTCTATTATCAACACTTATAGAAGGAATGAAAAACACATGCAATCCGTTTTACCATTGCCTTTAGTTCAGAACTCATAACCTATCCTCAGGAAAGGCAGCACAAGATGCTATGAGGGAGCATCTTTATGGACCCTAAACAGAGGAAAGCCAATGAGACCGTTATTTGAGGCTGAATGTTCGGATGAGACACGGTTCTTAAAACGTATACTGAGAATGAGGGTGATGAACTTTGGAGCAGAAAATGCCAAGCCTTCACGAACCATTAAGGATGTAAATACAGCAGGGGGAGTCATGGATGTCTTTTGGCAGGGTTACCATTTCAGCAAGAACAAACAAGAATGTCAATCTTCATCATTTGCTAAGCTTCCTAACTACCACTGTCCCACTGGCACTGGGAACACACTGATGGCACCATTTTGAAAACTGACAAAGCTGCACATACAAAGGTGTTGAGAATTATCAAAATGTAGTCCTGACTACTACTCTCCCAAACATCAGAGTGACAGTACTTGATGGTGGCACCATCCTACACGAGACCTTGTTACAACCCACCAGAGCCTCGTATGGGACAACAATGGTGTGAGATTTACTTTAAAGGCCTGTCGTTTTCCATGGAGAGGAAGTCCATATCATCTTTGACCAGTACAAGTCTCATTCCATCAAAGATTCGTGAGAGAGAACTTTGAGGAGGCATTCACCAAAAGTTTGTCATCACAGGCTCTCTCAAGCCCAACGTCAGAGGAGCGCACTCCTAAAAACACTTACTTCAAGGAAGAATTTTTCGCTTTGTGATGACAGAATGTGTCAAACCCTGTTATGGGTCTGTAATTGACAGAAAACAGTATACATATCACATGGAGGAAAATGCATTAAGCTCAAGAATGATGAAAGCAATATTCATGACAAAACCAGATCATCTGCAAGCTGAACATGAAGAGGCAGACACCCTTATTGCCTTCCATGTATCAAATGTCCTAGAAGGGAATATAATTGCCAGATCATCCTGACACTGACATACAAATTGTAACCCGTCTTTCTGGTTTACTGGGACGATATGAGTTTGGAGAAAAGGTGATTTTAGATTTTCATCTGCTAACCATCGTAGGTTCCTTGATGTGTCTCAGATGGCTGAAGAGCTGAAAAAAAAACATGATGGTTCAACAGACGCCCTTGGCTTTCATGCCTTAACGTGGCTGTGATTTTACCTCTGCTTTCTTCCGAAAGGGAAGATTAATCCCTTCAGGATGTTAGAGGAAGACTTGAATGCCATCAGACATCTTCGGACCCTAGCATCAAATGAGGTGGACACTGAGGGAGTCACAGAGTTCATCTACCATATGTATGTATGGATACAGGGCAAATAACAACATTAATGAATGCCGGTTTATATAAAGCTTTCCTGAAGGTAACTGACTGTACTGTAGAGGGAAAGCAACATCTCTCAAAATGTGAAAAACTTAACTGTGCTTCCTCCTCCTCCTCCTTGTGAAAAGACAGCTTCACCAAGATATCAAGCGTGCAAACTATGTTGCTAGGATGAGGAGAAGAGCGGACACACCCATTCCAACTTATGGCTGAAATCCTTGTGATTTTGGCTGGTTGGCTACTTCACCAATGGATTTCAACCCAAATGTTTTCTGGCAGTTCCGTTCCTGCAGAGTGCCTCTCCACACTGAACAGTACGTCAGATATATCAGCTCACTGAGATAGTTTTGGGACTGAAGATGAGGAGCTGTCGGAAGACTTCTGGAGTGACGACAGCGATACTGATGATGAGTAACATAAACAAAGCTACATTTTTTCTTGTCTGTGTGATTTTCAGTGCGGTTACTTTTTGACAACATCGCAGCATGGTATGTCTCATATTCAGAGCAGTTATATTTTGATAGCATTGCACAGCAAGTAATGTTTACCCATATAATTAAATGGACATTTTCTTTTTTCCAGTAGAAAAAGTGCGCGTATTTTTCTAAGATTACAGTTAGCTATTATGATATATGAAATAATTATGAGAAATTAAATTGAGTTCATGAGGAATACTTTTTCCACAATTTCAGCTTTGTGTTCTTAACTCTGAAAAAATTGTAATTGAACCTCTGATGGATTTTGTAGTTACTGGCGGGTGGAAAGCCAAAGATAAATTTACTGGCATTGGTCATTCTGAGTTCATAAGGCCCGAAGGAAGGTTTTTAGCAATATTTCAACCTTGTGTTCTTAACTCTGAATAAATGTGAATTTGAACCTTTGGTCGATTTAGGAGTTGCTGGCAGGTGGAAAGCCAGAGAGAAATTTGCTGGCAATGGTCATTCTGAGTTCATGGGGTCCCAAGGAAGGTTTTTATGAAAGTTTTAGGCATATGTTCCTTACTCGGAATAAACGTGAATTTGAAACCCCCTTTGGAACCTGCTGGCAGACATAAAGCCAGCCTTGACATTGCTGGCATTGCTCATTCTGTGTTCAGGGACTCCAAGGAAGGTTTAGGAAAAGTTTCAAGCATATGTTTTTCACCTGACAAATTTTTTTTTAGTTTTTAGGTTCATTTTTGATGCAAAAGCCAGAGTTCTGATCCGGCAGCAATACATTTTTGAGATGTTGGGGGTAGGCACTACTTATCTAGGGGGTCAAACCTTCTGTGTTCAAAACTGGGAATAAACTCTCTGGGCTCCTGCTCTATCTTGGTCCGCTGTTATTTTTAGTGTATACAAGTGACATGGTCGTTGGCTTGAAAACAAGATTATTCAGTATGCCGATGATGCAACACTTCTAGGTGTAGTAAAGTCTCAACCTAAATTCCAGTAAAAGGAAAATGCTATTGATTAGTAAATCTCACACATTTTCCACCCCATCATCCCCTTCAGGTGGATGGGACTGTTGAATGAGTTTGAAGCTTTAACAATTCTTGGTGTAACTTTAGACTCACGCCTTTCTTTTGAGATTGAAAGTGTCAGCAAATACTGCGCAGACGTTAGGTATTGTACGTAAAGCCTTATATATTATTTAGTAATAAAATTAGTGCAACCTGTTTTAGGTTATTTATCCTTCTCTTACAAGAATATTGTTCTCCAGTGTGGATGTGTACTTCTGACAGGGATTTATCTATTTTAGAGTTAGTTCGTGGTGGTAGGTTTCTGTTTCCTAATATTAGCAGTTCTGACTTGGACCAGGGATGGTAGGTCTCTCCTATGTCACTTTTTCATTAGCTGTATTTCAACACGGATCTGCCACATTCACAATTGATCCCTTATCCTCTTTTTCTATCGAGAGCAGCCAGATTTGCTGAAGTGCAGCACCGATGTGCAATAAATGTGCCTCGTTGTCGAACTTCTCATTTCCAGAGGTCTTTTACTCCTCACACCAGTGGCGTGTGGAACAGTCTCCCTGGGGATGTTGTGCAACTGGAACTTCGGAAGTTCAAGCGAAGATGAAATGCATTGCCACCGTAAAACAGCTCTCTTTGTATTTTGATAATTTACTTACATTTTATCTGTTTA
This sequence comes from Macrobrachium rosenbergii, assembly GCF_040412425.1. Classification (NCBI taxonomy): domain Eukaryota; kingdom Metazoa; phylum Arthropoda; class Malacostraca; order Decapoda; family Palaemonidae; genus Macrobrachium; species Macrobrachium rosenbergii. The sequence goes on from NC_089787.1 coordinate 6,547,338, forward strand.
TTAATTTATTTGTTAATTTACTGTCGTCTTTTCTAGAAACTGATCTCTTCTTTCTGTATTTCCTATTACCTTCTGTTACTTTCCTCAAATGAGCACCGTATTTTTTTTTTTAATCTTAAATTTCAAATCAATGGACCCTGTGGACTTGTTCCATGAATAGGGTTATTTGAATAATAATAATAATAATAATAATAATAATAATAATAATAATAATAATAATAATAATAATAATAATAATAATATAATAATAATCTTCGTTGGTTTGGATAACTTCGGAACATACAAAGGTGGGTGGTGGCTTCGACGGGCGCTACCATGTTGGTTTGCAGTAAGGACTTGGGTACGATGTTGCCAACCTTTGTAGGCTACCCTTTTTCACCAATGGTTGTGACCCACCTATGACTCTATTAAACAGTCGGTCTCATGACGTTTAGTGTTTGCATAATTTTTCTAATTCCTTCAAAGAGTCAGGCACCATATTAAACGTTAGTTATTTCTTTTGTCGTTTTTCAGTCTTACTAGGGTTTCCATATTTGAAGCATGACAAGTACTTTTTAATTATGTATGAAATTGTATTCATGTAACTTTTAGAGAAATTTGGCAGATATGTTATAAGGCAATACGAAACCATTTTTCATGGGTATCCGACAGAGCTGGCGATTGAAGTTGAAAGAAAAGAAAATAATAACAACATCTTGCGAATGGAAGAGTATATGTTAATTACTCATTAGCATAGGACCCCATTGAACTTCACTCTGTATAGAAACCAGTGTCCAAAGAGCATTTAACCGGATAAATAAAAAATGACTAACTCTCAGATTTAAAGCAAATGAAATGTGTGGTCGGCGTGACTGTTAATTTTACCCTCCTCCCGTGTACTTGTGATAAATGTCCATCGTTCCAAACTCTCCGTGTCTCTCTCTCTTTTTTTTTCCCTTTCTCTCCCTTCATCTCTCAGGCCCTTGTGGCAAAGTGGAACCGCAATCGCCCCACCAACAAAAGCTTTGATCTCAGTTGTGGAAAAAGGCAGTAAGCCTTTTCATGAATATCTTGCCTCTGATGACAGAAGCAGTACATTAAGTCTCTGGTACTCAGTCGATTGGGCTGGGAGAGAAGAGAAGATACGGGAGAACGAATTGGGATATGTTCATTTGAAGATGTAGTACTAATCTGAAATATAGGGTGCATTATTTTTTTTTTTTTGCTATATCATTTAAATAATAAATAGATTAGTGACAGGTGGCTTTATGTACTCGTATTCTTGACTTACACATTCATATACTATGTTACAAAAGTAAAACGCAACGCACCAAAAGAAGCATTTTATTAAATTGTGAGGTTATGTAGGTAAATAGATAGAATGGTCGAATCCATGTAAACACAGCGTGCATTGTAAGAGTCTATACCTGCAATAGGTCTTCGAATATCATGAACAAGACAAGACGATGAAGAGAAGTAAATAAATGAATTTTGATCCAGTGTGCGACAACGTCCTATGAAATTTAAATCTAATTAGAATTACCACAATCATAATTATAGTAACCTGAAATGATTTCACGCCAGAAGGTTGAATAATGATACCCAATTTACCATAAGGCAAATTTAGCTACCAAAACGACCTGATAATGAACTTAATTCAGAATTAATTACATTAGCAATGAATTATTAGAGCTTTCGACGAAAGCGAAAAACATTTTGGTAGTTTAACGAATTACATGAAAATGCAGAAACTGAAGCTGATAATCTTGGAATAGAATTTTTCTCTTACTTACACATATCTCTTACGTATTGAGGAAACGGAAGATGCGATTCGAATGCAATATTAAAGAAATTTTTTGCATTGAAGATGATTCTATGCTAGATAATTGAAGAGGAAGCATTTGGCCTTTTGCGGAGATGGTAAACAAGGCCATATTCCTTTAGAATGGAATTCCTGGCAGGATTATAGGAAAGGTTGTAATACTGGCAATCCTCAGTGAAAATATTTAAGGTTCTTGTATATTACAAGGATTAGTCTACTGTAGTGCCCCCTTGACAAAAAAAGCTATTTAACCGAGAACTCAACAACTAATGCCACACTTGCTCTTGAAAAAAAAATATTTATAAATTATCATAACTAAATCTTTCCTCGTGTCCTAACGACGCTCTCTCTCTCTCTCTCTCTCTCTCTCTCTCTCTCTCTCTCTCTCTCTCTCTCTCTCTCTCTCTCTCTCTTTACATATATATATCATATATTTATGTATATATGCATATATATGCATATATATGTATATGTATGTATATATATATATATATATATATATATATATATATATATCTGTGTGTGTATATATATTATATATATATATATATATATGTATATATATATATATATATATATATATATATATATATATATATATGTATATATTATACATATATATTATATATCTATGTATGTATATATTATATATATAATATATATATGTATTTTATATATATATATATATATATATATATATAGAGAGAGAGAGAGAGAGAGAGAGAGAGAGAGAGAGAGAGAGAGGCATGTGATATATTGTATATAAAAGTTCGACGCGTTACTTATGCACCAATTTTGAGCTAGTAAACACATAATGTACACTTACTGATTTATTTATAAATTAACTTTTCTTAAGACATTGCTGTACTACTACTACTGAAGTAATCCGATCGTTGAATATTAATTCTGTAAATGAAAAATGTCATTAAATAACAACTAAAGGGATATTATTTGTCTACGAACAACTGGCACAGTTTTTCGTCTGCTGTGCGCTTATGGGAAACGATTGTACAGGTTTGCTTACTTTTCGGATCAGATACATTAGCCGTTCCTTGAAATCCGTTGTAAATATTTTCATGTAGGGTTTAATATACTTATTGATAGGACAGATTATCCAGAAACAGACCTCACAGTTACAGAAACGAGTAACCTGGCCAGACAAAGCAAATGCTTCTTTTGCGGTATACTTTCCGTTCTGATTTATCTAATGACTTTGTTGTTTTAATATTCTCATAATAGCACTGCATAGAGAACAGTAAATAAAGGCATGGCATAAGCAATTATATTGCTTCTTTAACTACTGCTGTTATTAAGCAGCTGTGGCTTCCAAAGATAACTTATTGCTTTTGCTTAATTAACCACGTCAAATAAAAACAGCACTAAAAGGATCCATTAGGTATTCCTCTTAACTCGTGTCAGTTCGAATGTATTTTAAACGTCTTTTTACGTCTGTATTTCAAATTACCAAAAAAGAAAGAAAACACGAATATTATTCAGAAAGTGCCTCGATTCACTCCTTTCTTTGTACGTAGTCACATATACATACACCCCAGCTCTCCTTACATAAACAAAAGGCAGATCTAAGCAGTAGCTCCGCGGCGGCGATTTCCTTCTGTCTTGACTTTTTGTACAGTTTTTGGTTTCTAATTGTGGATTTACCTTCCATTTTTGTCGCGCGAATGTAATTAACCTGTAATTAACCCCTGAAGTCCATCCAACAAGGGGTTTCCATCACGATCTTTATAAGACAGGGCACGGGTACGTCTGTTTGGAACGGTTCTTATCCCGTCCGGCAAGTTAAAAGTTAAGTATACCTTAGTTTAACCAGACCACTGAGCTGATTAACAGCTCTCCTGGGGCTGGCCCGAAGGATTAGACTTATTTTACGTGGCTAAGAACCAATTGGTTACTTAGCAACGGGCAACAACTTGTTAATGTATGGGTACCGCCCCCACCGGGCCAGTATTAAACCCAGGGAAGGGACATTCCATTTGGCCGACAACAAACAAATGCACCGCCAGTATCAGAAGCCCTAAAAGTGTTAAAAACCAGTTTCCAAGGTAAAAAACAGGCGCGGAGCTAATACTTAGAATTAGAATTACCAAACAAAATTCCTACATACCCCATCACAAACGTATTGTAACATATTATTACATACAATATCCCTGAGGTCTTTATCTGACTGGATTACGGACGTGAAATTAAGAGAAAAAAAAACGTCAAATATTCTGCATAAATTCAAACACTGCCTGTGCTATTTCCCCGCACCATACTGAACATAAGAACACTTTCGTCTCCCCTTTCATTTAAGCACAGGCAAGACGGTGCAAAAGCTCTCATTAGATTAGTTTCTCTTCCAGAAAATTCGTACTCCGTTTTCTTAGAGACTCGTAATAAGTTTTAGTAAAGAATCGATTTCTTTCAATGTTCCTCCCCTTTTTCTTCATGTTACTATACTAGCTTTGTTATATTCATTTAATAAGCGAACCAATTATTCAACCTTGCGTTTTCGGCGTGGCAATCAACACAAAAATACGCACACTAAATTAAAAAACGCGTATAGATTCATGCACACACATTAACATACATAGCCATGCACGCTCCTGCACACGCGCAACCAAGAACAGCTCGAGAGTTCAAGCTGCCTTTGAGTCTTTCGTTCCACCTTCACACTTCCTCACCCGAATTTCTCTGCCATGCAACATTTCGTCAAGTTAATTATGGGTAATTACCTTCGGGATTCTCACAATGCTCAAAGCAAGTTAATGGCTTACTGCTCTCTCTCTCTCTCTCTCTCTCTCTCTCTCTCTCTCTCTCTCTCTCTCTCTCTCTCACTAATACTTCACCAGTTATTGAGGAATTCGAAATTTTTATCATGTAAAATTAATTTGTAAGGGAAAACTCAGATCATTCTCTCCTCTCATAACAAATGAAAGATTTTACTAAGATCCTTCCATATAAACCGAAATCGACTTTGACTGAATAGCGTACCAGTTGTGCATATTATCTCTACTTATTCGTGTGTCACTTTATAAATTAGCAATTAAATGTTCTGGAATCCTTTTATGGCCCCAGAAAATCCTCCCATATGTTAGAGGAGGTTCGTAACTTCATCAGCAATGGACAATTCCCCTTAATCAGCGTGTCTTGGGACGATCTTCGTTCTGAACACAAAACTAAATCAAGTGAACAGCTGCAGCGAATTCTCTGAATATCAAGTCAATTGAAGCAAGTATGTATGTATGTATGTATATGTATATATAGACTATATATATATATATATATATATATATATATATATATATATATATATATATATATATAATATATATATATGAATATATATTTTTTCTTACTCCCAGGGCAATTTTCTGAGTACTTTTATTTTTACGTTTTATTCGTCGATGATAAAAAAATTTGGTTAGCGTTTGTTTTTAGACAAAGCCGGCCCATTAGTGAGGATAATTGTTGAAGAGATTAAGAGGCCTGTCGTGGACTTGAATAGCCGAGACGAATGCCATCACTCCAGGTCAGTATCACAGGCGACATGGTTAGTTTGTGACTGATCCTCCGAAGGGGTCAAGCTTTGGGTTCCTTTTGCGTCTCTGGAACAATGACCTGAAGACAACCAATGAGTTTTGGCCGTTAACCATTTCATATCATCTTCTCTTTCCATCTGATATTTGCAAGTTTTTATTTTTAACAGCTTCTTCTCTTTCCTCCCTCGGAAAGGTGGATTACTTTTCGTTCACTAACACCCGGTCGTCAATATATGGACCTTCACTGAAGTAAATAGAAATGAAAGTGTCCATGCATATTCAGACAATCTTCGCCTCACACTTCTTTACATCCTCTGATAACATTTACTCGTTTCTCTCTCTTGCGTTGTATACAGTTACTTTACTCCAAGTTTTGATAAATCTAATATAGCTTAATAGAGCGGGTTTATTATCATTATGTATATCATTAAATGTAGTGTATTAAATATTTTCTCAAGGTTCAAACCAATGGTGTAAGATAGCCCAAGCTCAAGTCGTTTTTGAAACGTTAATCATTAACAATGTTGCTTTATATATATTTAAGAAGGCCTTAAACTCATAAAAACACAAACCCAAATTTGGATGAAATGTTAAATGCAAATGTACACTCATATGCAGTGCATAAGGTATTATTATTATTATTATTATTATTATTATTATTATTATTATTATTATTATTATTATTATTATTATTGAATTTGTTATTTTATTCACTATTAGTACTAACCTAACTAGCGAAGAAAGGGTTTAGATAATAAAGAGAACAGAACCCCTGTATAGAGGAATAGTGAGAGAAGCATTTAACGAAAGAAGCAAAAGACGACCTTTGCAGAACAGGTGAGAGGAAGAGGGAATAATGCCGAACGCAAAAGATGGATCAGTAAGGGTGTGAAGAATGTAAGGGGACAATCTTAAAAACCAGTGAAAGGGGAGGCTTTGATCAACTAAGCTAAATGTGAAGAGAAGAGACTGAATAAATTGAGAAGGGAAAGGCAGCGCGTTGGACTGAGTCGCGTGTTCTTGTCTCACTGAAGACGCCTTTGGGAAATGTCGCAATAAACAGCTAATTTCTTAACGGGAACATTTCAGTAAAGGAAACACTGCTTCTGACACTATATCCGACATTAATAAATAGCTAATGTATAGTCTCTCTCTCTCTCTCTCTCTCTCTCTCTCTCTCTCTCTCTCTCTCTCTCGTGCCAGAATCGTCTTGAGATGTAAAATCTAGATCGAGGAACAATACCGCGGAATAGTTTTAGTATGCCATATTCTATCTAATGGAGGTTCATTACCATTTTGATGGCCTTTCCAACAAACTCCCTGTAGATATTTGAGAATGAAAATGGAATTACATTGTGAAAGAGGAACAAGTAGCTAGGTTATTATAGAGTAAATGCTCAAAGGTTTTACGGAATATCGCAAATGACTGGAAAAATATGCTTACATGGAAAAAGGAGGTTTCATGAATAACCCTAAATATGAAGGTTTCTCTTGGCCACAATTATCATATCTAAAACAGCTTGATCACTATAAAACTTTGCACTAATTGCTGTAATATTTTTTTCCTTGTTGCATTTCTGTCACACCTTTCTCTGTAAAGCTGAATCTTTTCGGACAACCAAATGAAACCTACGATCGGCCGAAACTTGTTGAAATATTCCACAATTCAAAACTTTGATCTTTAAAAGAACATTTTTGTTCATTACCCCACTCATGCTCCAAACTGTTCCTTATATAGACGTGACTAAATTCCTCGTATAAAAGTGTTAAATTCTCAGGTATATGAGAAAATATCAGGTCGTTTTCCAGTTATTGTTCCTAGTCTAAGTGTCGAGGGACTTTCCCGAGGAATAACGACTGTGTGAAACACTAACTTGTATTCTCAGCAAACATTCACATAAGCGGTCAAAACATGATCAGTTAAGCATTGACAATAATATAATGCATAAAGACCATCACTATATAGCCTTTAATAAATGTATAAGTATGCCTTTAACCATTGCTAACAAAGCACGTATGTGTGAGACATGTACTGTACAGTCCTTACATTGTTTCGATTAGACAAAACTTTTACTTTGAAACGGTTTGCTATTGACAAGTCTATTACTTTTGGGGGGGGGGACCTTCGAAAACAGGGGTTAACTTAAAATTCCTTTTCCTACATAATTTTTGCTTACACCTTATCACCAACCTCATATGGCTTATATTTCTTTGCTCATTTGTCATGATCCGTTCTCATAACAACACTAGCGTCTAGCAGATGTTTAAACAGCAAGCCAAACGTGATTTTACTGAATTCCATAGAATTCCTCAATGGATCAGGCACAGACTCTGTACAATTCAACACATCAAATGAAGATTTCACTCTAACACAATAGACGGCTTCAAAAGGTGATATTTTTTATTGACAAACGATAGGCAGTATCAACTGCATTAGCAACTGATGGAACTGCCAAAACTCATTCAGGATCTATACCTCCTATGGTAACCTTAAGTATATCTAAAATCTTACGGTTAAATCTCTCCACAAGACCGTCAGATTCAGGATGATAAACTAAAGTATTGGCCTTCTTTATACCTCAAAATCAGCAAAACGACCTTAAAGAGGCATTGTTAAACTCGCCTCCCGGGAATTTGATATATAAACATTAGAATACCATGACGACATATGAAGCCATCATAAAACCTTTCCACATTTCTGAGCTGTTGTACTTTTCAGTGAAAAAATCTTCACAAACCTTGTTAAAGCATCAACTGCGGCATACGTTTATTTTCTCTTATTATTATTTCATTAAAATTAGTCAACAAATCAATATCCGCCAACGAAAATGCTTCTGAGGTACAGGATGCGTACCTAATTCCTCAGTTGTCATCACATAATCTTTATTCTTGCGGCAAACTCGCAATTTTTAAGGAAAATGTGAATATCGGTAGACATTTGCTTTCTCATACTTAACAGCAGAACCTGGGTGAGCATTCATTTTGTTCATATGTAACTATTTTGCCACGACGGGTATCAAATTCTTTGCTGCTACAACTTGGTTAACACCAGTATTCGCGCTGCGTATAGTTTTCCTAGGAACATTTCTACATAAAATCTCATCGGCAGTAGAGTGGTTTTCACAGTGGAGCTTTTTATAAGCAATTGTATCATTACTCCTTGCAGGGTAGTTCTAATGTTCCCAATTTATCACCTTGCCTGTGTTCCCTAACGAGAACATTGTGACTCCACCCGGGGTCAATTACAGAATCCCAATGTTAGGGTTCTAATGATCCATTGTTCTCTCTGGCAACATCCGGAGACTGTAATGCCAATATTTCATCATCAGAATATAATGAATCAACTATATGAGACGGCAATGGATTCCTCGACAATGCATCGGCAATACTATTAGCCGTACAAGGAACATATTTAATCTTTTCACTAAACCCTTGAATAATCTTATGCAACCTATTCCGTTTAGAATGAACTGAAAACCTCGAAAGAAATTACGTAGAGGTTTGTGGTCTGTCAACACATTGACTTCATAACTGTATATTATGCATCTAAAATTACATAAGGCATTCAAAATAGCTAAAGCTTCCTTATCAGTCACAGCATAGTGGCGCTCAGATTGTAAAAAGTTTCTGTGCATGGAAAGCTATCAAGTGTAACTTAACATTTTTTCACTGTAATAATACTCCACCTACACCATAATTTGATGCAACTGTGGCATTGAAAAATGGGTTTGAGTAATCCAGGAATATCAAAACTAGTGGGGACAACAGTTTCTTTTTTAAAAGTTTCAGAGGCTGATTCTTGTACAACATTCCATTTATAACCTACACCTTTCCTGGTTAAATCTGTCTGAGAACAAGCTATTACCGAAAATTTACAAACAAGCGTTCGGTAGTAACTTGTTATTCTAAGAACTGTTGAACACCTTTTACCGTGGTTGGCTCTGGAAAGTTTATATGGCACAAGTCTCATCATGCACAACCTTTAACCTATCTTTGGAAACTATATACCCCGAGAAAATGAATTCGACTTTAAAGAATTCACACTTTGGTAGTTTTGCTTTCAAATTAAAGTGTCTTAACCTTTGAAGAGCCAGTTCCAGTTTCCTAAGGTGACCTTCCTATGTGTATGAAAACACGACTAGATCATCCCTGTAGGCATGAAGTATCTCGCCTTGTATGTCGCCAAACGGAATTAATTATACCAGTAAAATCTTTAGGTGCAAAATTCAGCTCACAGGGCAGCGTTAAGAAGTCAAGGTCACTCTCAAGGAACTAAATTCCGTATAGTTGGTGCCTGTTCTCCGCCAAAGGAATGTGATGAAAACCTCTTAACAGATCTAATGAGGTAAAATAAGCACCGATATCATCAGCAGATAACACTGGAAAAAGACCGGGAGCGGTGTCCCCATTTCGTTTGCGAAAATTGGCCCAAACTCTCCAAGTGCGATCGTTCTTAGGAATTACAGTCAACGGGAAATTATATCGGCTAATCGATTTCTTAATGGCAACTTCCTCAAGCATCTTGTCTACTTCCATAGAGATCTTGTTTTGAAATTTCGTGGGCAGCTAATAAGATAGAACATAAATTATTTTATTGAGTCTTTTAGACGTGCCTGGTGTTCAGTCACAATATAGTCTTATCTAAACTCCCAGTGTTAGTGTTCAATACGCCACTATAATCTTTCTAACTTACTCATAATAGGTTTTAAAACTGTCATCCCCTGTCGATTGGACATTTTCAATTTCTGCTACTGTTAATATCCTATGGTGAAATAACTCAACATCCATTAAAGGTACATTCTTATTAGCTATCAAATCGTTATTCAAATGATTAAATACTACTCTCACTACTCTGTGATTACTGGCGGTGGTATAAACCTCCTCTGTTGCAGATAACCCATGAGTTCTAATTGCTTCATTTATAATAAAATATCTGATCCAAGCAAGAACTTCTTAACTGTCACAATAATAAAAAAAAAAATAAAGGAACATGGGGTTTTATGATCTGGGTTAGACTGGCGAGTTATTAAGAAAACTTACTACATTTAGCCTCGTCATTAATCTCTGAAACTTACCAAACGCCTGTTGGTTCCTCGATATGAAACTTTCTCTGTGGGAAGCCTTGAAATATTTTCCCTTGACCAACACCAAGTTTCGCTGGAAATAAAATTATTTTATTCGGTGACATAGATGGATACCCCAAAATTGCCACAGGGAACATTTGAATCCTATCTACCACTATGAATCATCAGTGAAAATGTATTTACTTGCACGGTACTAAACCTTAATTGGACTCTCTCTCTCTCTCTCTCTCTCTCTCTCTCTCTTCTCTCTCTCTCTCTTAATGAATGGAATTGTTGTATTAGGCCGAAGAATGAATAATTCTTCGTGTCCAGTCTTGGGTGTTGAAGTGTCGTACGCAAACGCCTTACGTTTTCTCCTTGGTAATTCGGGACATTCCTTAATTTCGTACGAGAGAGAGAGAGAGAGAGAGAGAGAGAGAGAGAGAGAGAGAGAGAGAGAGAGAGAGAGAGAGAGAGATTATTAAACGTTTAGAATATTTGATAAATACTAAACTTGCAGAATTTAAGGAAAAGTAATCCTCTAACCAGTTAGAGAATACTTTCGTTTGTACGTGTATTTCTTTTGGGCGGAGTCCCAGGATGAAGGGAGTAGTTATCAAACAAATTGTCATTTGAAGATCAACACCGAACATTGTTACAAGTCTTCAGTGAAGACCCTGTGGTTCGAGAACTGTCAATTAAGAATTGTGAACATTGCTCTTTGAGGTAGGAAACATTTTAGATTTCACAAACTGTAGATTGTGCTTTTCATTTAACATATATCTCATTTTGAATTTGACCATTTTTACATTGTGTACTATATAAGTAAGATGGGAGGAATTCCCTTATCTTTATTTATTTATTTATTTATTTATTTATGTATTTATTTTGTATTTGTTTAACAAGGGGTTTATTTGACTTCTTCAGATGTTTCATGAGGAAGAGGTTAAAATGTACTCATTGGGAATACACTGGACATATATATGAATATATATATATATATATATATATATATATATATATATATATATATATATATATATATATATATACTTATAAAGTAAGAATAAAAGATAAAAAAAGATAAAAGTATTTTATTCTAAATCCTCGAATCGTGTTAAAACAGTAAGTAGAGAGACAGTTCAAGATGTGATTCAAAAAAGAAATAAGCTTAAAAATCTCTTTGCCAATAAAAGCGTGAAGTTTGTATATTCCCTGGGTTACATTCATTAAGTTACTCTTGTATTTAATTAAAGCAGATTCTGTTGCAATATAAAAAAAAATACTTTAGACACATCCCACTGACTCCTGTAATTGAAATGATTCAGTGGAAACTAAGCATTCGACACTTGTCCTGTTCTCTCACTATATCTGTATTCTATAGTTCTTGTTTCCAGCCCCTTGCCCGTTTATCTTATATAACAATATTTGCAATTCTCATAAAGGAATCCAATGTACAGTACACATAATCATACACGCACACACACAAACACAGATATAATTATATATACATATATATATATATATATATATATATATATATATATATATATATATATATATATATATATATATACATAATTATATATATATATATATATATATATATATATATATATATATATATATATATATATATATATATGTATATATATATATATATATATATATATATATATATATATATATATATATATATATATATATATATATATATATATATATATATATATATATATATATATATATATATATATATATATATATATATATATATATATATATATATACATTATATATAATTATCACCTTGGAATTTACTGGGGGTGGCCGCAAAGGTTGGCACGTGGATTTGCTCAGTAAGGAGCATGCAAGGGGGATGTGTGTTAGATCTGGTGTCAGGCAGGGTTCTGAGACTGAAGCCGCTGGCTGGGCCTTTTTAATAACCTCGCCAGCTTATTTTCCTGCTCTTTCCAGGGGGTGTTGGGAGCGCTAGTGTCTGCCCTCGGGTTTCAAGAGGGCAGCCACTCACATGGGTCACGATCTGTTTTCTGCAACCTCTGGCATTCCCACGTTCACCAGTTTCTATGGGGACTCAACTCTCCCGGCGTGTTTGGGGAGGCTTTGTCTCCATTAGCCTTTTAGCTGAAAGGAGGTATTTCAAGCAGTCACCAGTTCTTCAGAAAGGTCAAAAGATGTACCAAAAATGGGAGCATGGAGAGAAAGTTATTTAGGGGCTGAGTCTCTCACGCCCGTCTTCAATTAGTTATCAGCATGAAAATACTACATTTCATTTATAAACCAGTTTAGGGCTGGGTTTGCTTATAAAGTGGTTTCCACATAACAGTATATATATATATATATATATATATATATATATATATATATATATATATATATATATATATATATATTATATATATATATATATATATATATATATATATATATATATATATATATATATATATATATATATATATATATAGACTTGATATGCCATTTGCAAGGGAACCTTAATAACGGTTTCGAGTGCAGAGTAATTCACATAGATTTTGGTGCTTCAGAATCTTGGAGTGGGTGGAAATGTTTTAGGATTACTTCAAGATTTCCTTACAGGTAGGAAGCAGCGAGTTGCTGTGGGCGGCATCTTTAGTGAACCGAGACCTATTGTTTCTGGAGTTCCACAGGGTAGTGTTCTTGGTGTTCTTGGTCCACTGTTATTTTTAGCATATACAAGTGACATGGTTGTTGGTCTGGAAAACAACCTTGTTCAGTATGCCGATGATGCAACACTTGTGGGTGTAGTAAAATCTCCACTTTTGAGAAATGAAGCTGCCCTCGGCCTCAGTCGGGACATGGATCGGTTCAGGCAATGGTGTAGTCGGTGGGGTATGAGGCTAAACTTCCAGTAAAACGAAAACACTATTGATTAGCAGATCTCATACTGATTTCCCACCCCATCCTCCCGTTCAGTTGGATGGAACTCTCCTGAACGAGTCTGATGCTTTAACTATTCTAGGTGTAACTCTTGACTCACATCTAACTTATGAGAAACATCTAATGAAATTTTTAGCAAATGCCGCACGAAAGTTAGGTATTGTTCGTAAGGCCTCATATGTTTATGTGTGATAAAATCAGTGCAATCTCTTTTAGGTCATTTGTACTCCCTTTACTAAAATACTGCTCTCTTGTGAGGACGTCTGCTTCTGCAAGGGATTTATCTCTTTTAGAGGGGTGGTTCGTGGTGGTAAGTCTCTGTTTCCTAATGGTAGTAGTTCTGACTGTTGGACTATCGACGGTTGGTCTCTTGTTTGTCACTTTTTCATAATTTGTATTCAACAGAGATCTTTCACATTCACAATTGGTCCCTCATCCCCTTTGCCTGCCAAGAGCAACCAGATTCGCTGAACAGCAGCACCAATATGCAGTAAATGTGCCTCGCTGTTGAACTCCTCAGTTCCAGAGGTTCTTCATTCCTCACACCGTTAGACCGTGGAACAACCTCCCGGAGGATGTCATGCAATTGGAACTTCAAAAGTTCAAGCAAAGCTGCAATGCATTGCTACCCTAATACTATTCTCCTTGCATTTCAATACATTTTTATCCGTTTATTAATTTATTTATTTTACTTTTTAATAAGTGAGTGGGATCTATTCTTTCTGTATTTCCTTTCATCTCCTCTTACTTCTTCCTAATGACACCATATTCTTCAGGCTTGAATTTCAAGTCAATGGCCCCATTGGGCTTGTTCCATATGAATAGGTTTCATCTTCTGAAAAATAATAATAATAATATGAATAGGTTTCATCTTCTGAAAAATAATAATAATGATAATATATATATATATATATATATATATATATATATATATATACATGTATGTATGTATGTATGTATGTATGTATGTATGTATGTATGTATGTATGTATGTATGTATGTATGTATGACTGAATCACGAAGATGTGGAACGTGATGAATGGATAAATAAAGACAATAGCCCATGAAGGGAATAGTGAAACACGGAATGGTTGCTAGGCCTTTTGACTTACTGTTCTATACTTTGCAGACTGATAGAAATATATACAAATAAATTTACAAGAAAGATCGTATAAGTGACAGATGGGGATTATAAAGGAACAGATGTACCTAGAATCCAACACAGTTGAAGAATTATTGGACCTATCAAAACAATGGTAAATATTTGAAAGGTTTTTACAAAAGATTAGGCCCAACAGCTCGGAAACACGGAAGGTTCAATTAATAGATAATACAGGGAAGGAGACTAACCACCAAAATTGACCTTGGAAACAATAAGCTGATTACACATGTTTATAAAAGTAAACCAACTCAATATAGTCTCCTTTTGGTAAACAATAACAATTTTTGCAAAATGAACATTTAAAAAAATATATTAAACATATAAATACATGGAAAATATATATAAGGTAACTGATTAGTAATTAAGTAAGTGATTTTATCTTTAACCCTTTGATTTCGGTTGTAACGTATACGACACATTTAATAAACTGGCCCGGAACACTGTTGTGTCGTATACGAGCACCGGTAATTTCCTTTTATGTGGAGGACTGGTGATTGAAATACTGGCCTCTTTTTCTTGATATGGTAACAGTCTGTCAGTTGCCATACGGTGAATTCATATAAATTCACGTGTTTCCTAAAAATTCATTAGTCTTCATCTAGATGTCACAGGAGGAGGGGGTGGCGGGTACGACATCCTCGAGTTGACCGCCGGCAGATCGAGAGAAGAGCTTCTCTCTCTCTCTCTCTCTCTCGTACGAAATACAGGAATTTCCGGAATTACCACGGAAAACATATGGAACACACTTGCGACACTTCAACACTCATAACTGGATACAAAAATTATTCATTCTTCGACCTAATACAGCAATTCCATTCATTACACGAGAGAGAGAGAGAGAGGAAAGAAGAAGAAGAAGAAGAAAGAAAGAAGAGAGAGTCAATTAAGGTACAGAAAATACATTTTCACTGATGATTCATAGTGGTAGATAAGATTCAGATGTTCCTATTGTAATTTTGGGAAGTATCGTCTATGTCACCAAGTAAAATAATTTTATTTTCAGCGAATCGTGGTGGTCAGGGAAAATATTTCAAGGTTCCCACAGAGAAGTCTCATATTGAGGAACCAACAGGTGTTTGGTAAGTTTCAGAGATTACTGAGGAGACTAAAGATAGTAAGTTTTCTTAACAACTCGCCAGTCTAACCCTGATCATAAAACCCAATGTTCCACATTGTATTATTGTGACAGTTAAGAAGTTCTTGCCTGAATCAGAAATTGTATTATAAATTAATCAATTAGAACTCACGGGTTATCTGCAACAGGGGAGGTGCATACCACCGCCAGTAAATCCAGAGCAGTGAGAGAAATATTTAATCATTTGAATAAAGATTTGATAGCTAATAAGAATACACCTTTAATGAGTGTTGAGTTATTTCGCCATAGAATATTAACAGTAGCATAAATTGAAAATGTCCAGTCAGCAGGGGATGACATAGTTTTAAAACCCATTATGGATAAGTTAGAAAGATTATGATGACGAATTTGAGCACTAACACTGGGAGTTGAGGGCAAGACTATTGTGACTGATCACAGGAATCGAAAGATAAATAAAATAATTAAAACCTATCTTATGAGCTGCCCACTTGGGGGTGTTTCAGCCCAGAGATCTCTATGGAAATACACACGGGTGCTTGAGTGTCATTAAGAAATCCGATTAGCAAATATAATTGCCACGGCTGTAGTTCTAGAAAGATCGCACTTGGAGAGTTTACGGTCAATTTTCGCAAACAGAAATGAGGACACCGATTTCCCGATCGTTTCCAGTGTTATCTGCCTGATGATATCGGTACTTATTTAACCTCATTAGATCTGATGAGAGGTTTTCATCAAATTCCTTTGGAGGAGAGCACACCAACTATACGGTATTTAGTACCTTGAGACAGACTTCAAATTCTTAAGGATGCCCTGTGAGTTGAATTGTGCACCTAAAGATTTTACTGGGATAATTAATTCCGTTTTGGTGACATACAAGGCGATATACTTCATGCCTACAGGGATGATCTAGTCGTGTTTTCATACACACTGGAAGGTCACCTTAGGAAACTGGAACTGACTCTCCAAAGGTCAAGACACTTTAATTTGAGAGCAAAACTATCAAAGGGTGAATTCTTTAAAGATGAATTCATTTATTTGGGCTATGTAGTTTCCAAAGATGGGTCAGGGTTGTGTATAATAAGATTTGTGCCACACAAACTTTCCAGAGCCAACCGTGGTAAAAGGTGTTCAACTGTTCTTAGGAATCACTGGTTACTATCGAAGGACTTTATAATTATTCAGTAATAACTGGCTATCTGCCAGACTCAACCAAGAAAGGTGTAGATTTTAAAATGGACGTTGAACACCAGCCAGCCTTTGAAACTTTAAAAAAGAAAGTATTGTCCCCACTAGTTATGATCTTCCTGGATTACTCAAACCCATTTTTCATTGCCACAGTTGCATCAGATTATGAAGTAGGTGGAGTATTATTGCAGTGGAAAAATAATAAGTTACACTCGATAGCTTTCCATTCCTAGAAGCTTAAACAATCGGAGTGCCACTATGCTGTGACTGATAAGGAAGCTTTAGCTATTTTGAATGCCTTGTGTAATTTTAGATGCATAATGTACAGTTATGAAGTCAGTGTGTTGACAGACCACAAACCTCTACGTAATTTCTTTCAAGGTTTTCAGTTTATCCTAAACGGAATAGGTGGCATAAGATTATTCAAGGGTTTAGTGAAAAGATTAAATATGTTCCTTGTAAGGTTAATATTATTGCCGATGCGTTGTCGAGGAATACATTGCCTTCCCATATAGTTGGTTCATTATATTCTGATGATGATATATTGGAATTACAGTCTCCGGATGTTGCCAGAATGAAAAGTGGATCATTAGAACCCTCAGGTTGGGATTCTGTAATTGACCCCGGGTGTAGCCACAAGGTTCTCGTTAGGGAACACAGGAAAGATGATAAATTGGGAATATTAGAGTTATCCTGCAAGGAATAATGATACAATTGCCTATAAAATGCTCCACTGTGAAAACCACTCTACTATCGATGAAATTTTATGTAGAAATGTTCCTAGGAAAACTATATGCAGCGCGAATACTGGTGTTAACCAAGTTGTAGCAGCAAAGAATTTGATACCCGTCGTGGCAAAATAGTTGCATATAAACAAAATGGATGCTCACCCAGGTTCTGCTGTTAAGTATGAGAAAGCAAGAAACATGCTTTCTGGTCTACTATGTCTAACTATATTCACAATTTACCTTAAAACTGCGAGGAAAGTTTATGTAATGAAAACTGAGGGATTAGGTACGTATCGTGTACCTCAGAAGCATTTTCTGAGGGTGGATATTGGTTGGTTGACTAATTTTAATTGAATAATAATAAGGGGAAATAAACATGTCGCAGTTGATGCTTTAACAAAGTTTGTGAAGATTTTTCCACTGAAAAGTACAACAGCTCAGGAATGTGGAAGGGTTTTTATGATGGCTTCATATGTCATCATGGTATTCCTAATATTTTGATATCAAATTCGGGAGGAGAGTTTAGCAATGCCTTTTTAAGGCCGTTTTGCTGATTTTTAGGTATAAAGAAGGTTAATACTTTAGTTTATCATCCTGAATCTGACGGCCTTGTGGAGAGATGTAACCGTAAGATTTTAGATATACTTAAGGTTACCATAGGAGGCATAGACCCTAAATGGGTTTTGGCAATCCCATCAGTTGCTTGTACAGTTGATAGTGCGAATCGTTTCTCAATAAAAAAAAAAAATATCACCTTTTGAAGCCGTCTATTGTGTTAGAATGAAATCCCCACCCTGATGTGTTAAATTTTTTAGAGTTGTGCCTGATCCACTGAGGAATTCTATGGAATTCAGTAAAGTCAGGTTTGGCTTGCTGTTTAAACGTCTGATAGACATGGTGTTGACTATGAGCGGATCATGACCGTAAACAAGAAATGAGCCATATGAGGTTGGTGATAAAGGTGCAAGTAAAAATTATGTCAGAAAAGGAATTTTAAGTTAACCCGTATTTTTGAAGGTCCTTCCCAAGTTATAGAACTGTCAATAGCAAGCCGTTTGTGCTCGTATACGACACAACAGTGTTCCCAGGCCAGTTTATTAAATGTCGTATACGTTACAACCGAAATCAAAGGTTAAAGATAAAATCACTTGCTTAATTACTAATCAGTTACCTTATATATATTTTCCATGTATTTATATGTTTAATATATTTTTTAAATGTTCATTTGCAAAAATTATTTATTGTTTACCAAAAGGAGACTATATTGAGTTGGTTTACTTTTATAAACATGTGTAATCTGCTTATTGTTTCAAGGTCAATTTTGGTGGTTAGTCTCCTTCCCTGTATTATCTATTAATTGAACCTTCCATGCTTCCGAGCTGTTGGGCCTAATCTTTTGTAAAACCTTTCAAATATTTACCATTGTTTGATAGGTCCAATAATTCTTCAACTGTGTTGGATTCTAGGTACATCTGTTCCTTTATAATCCCCATCTGTCACTTATACGAGCTTTCTTGTAAATTTATTTGTATATATTTCTATCAGTCTGCAAAGTATAGAACAGTAAGTCAAAAGGCCTAGCAACCATTCCGTGTTTCACTATTCCCTTCATGGCTATTGTCTTTATTTATCCATTCATCACGTTCCACATCTTCGTGATTCAGTCATACATACATACATACATACATACATACATACATACATACATACATACATACATACATACATACATGTATATATATATATATATATATATATATATATATATATATATATATATATATATTATCATTATTATTATTATTTTTCAGAAGATGAAACCTATTCATATGGAACAAGCCCAATGGGGCCATTGACTTGAAATTCAAGCTTCCGAAGAATATGGTGCTCATTAGGAAGAAGTAAGAGGAGATGAAAGGAAATACAGAAAGAATAGATCCCACTCACTTATTAAAAAGTAAAATAAATAAATTAATAAACGGATAAAAAAATGTATTGAAATGCAAGGAGAATAGTATTAGGGTAGCAATGCATTGCAGCTTTGCTTGAACTTTTGAAGTTCCAATTGCATGACATCCTCCGGGAGGTTGTTCCACGGTCTAACGGTGTGAGGAATGAAGAACCTCTGAACTGAGGAGTTCAACAGCGAGGCACATTTACTGCATATTGGTGCTGCTGTTCAGCGAATCTGGTTGCTCTTGGCAGGCAAAGGGGATGAGGACCAATTGTGAATGTGAAAGATCTCTGTTGAATACAAATTATAAAAAAAGTGACAAACAAAGACCATCCGTCGATAGTCCAACAGTCAGAACTACTACCATTAGGAAACAGAAACTTACCACCACGAACCACCCCTCTAAAAGAGATAAATCCCTTGCAGAAGCAGACGTCCTCACAAGAGAGCAGTATTTTAGTAAAGGGAGTACAAATGACCTAAAAAGAGATTGCACTGATTTTATCACACATAAACATATGAGGCCTTACGAACAATACCTAACTTTCGTGCGGCATTTGCTAAAAATTTCATTAGATGTTTCTCATAAGTTAGATGTGAGTCAAGAGTTACACCTAGAATAGTTAAAGCATCAGACTCGTTCAGGAGAGTTCCATCCAACTGAACGGGAGGATGGGGTGGGAAATCAGTATGAGATCTGCTAATCAATAGTGTTTTCGTTTTACTGGAAGTTTAGCCTCATACCCCACCGACTACACCATTGCCTGAACCGATCCATGTCCCGACTGAGGCCGAGGGCAGCTTCATTTCTCAAAGTGGAGATTTTACTACACCCACAAGTGTTGCATCATCGGCATACTGAACAAGGTTGTTTTCCAGACCAACAACCATGTC
The DNA here is from genome assembly GCF_040412425.1 of Macrobrachium rosenbergii. NCBI lineage: Eukaryota > Metazoa > Arthropoda > Malacostraca > Decapoda > Palaemonidae > Macrobrachium > Macrobrachium rosenbergii. The sequence goes on from NC_089787.1 coordinate 6,567,700, forward strand.
ACTTGTATATGCTAAAAATAACAGTGGACCAAGAACACCAAGAACACTACCCTGTGGAACTCCAGAAACAATAGGTCTCGGTTCACTAAAGATGCCGCCCTAGCAACTCGCTGCTTCCTACCTGCAAGGAAATCTTGAAGTAATCCTAAAACATTTCCACCCACTCCAAGATTCTGAAGCATTAAAATCTATGTGAATTACTCTGCACTCAGAAAACCGTTATTAAAGGTTCCCTTGCAAATGGCATATCAAGTCTATATATATATATATATATATATATATATATATATATATATATATATATATATATATATATATATATACTGTTTATGTGGGAAACCACTTTATAAGCAAACCCAGCCCCTAAACTGGTTTATAAATGAAATGTAGTATTTTTCATGCTGATAACTAATTGAAGACGGGCGTGAGAGACTCAGCCCCTAAATAACTTTCTCTCCATGCTCCCATTTTTGGTACATCTTTTGACCTTTCTGAAGAACTGGTGACTGCTTGAAATACCTCCTTTCAGCTAAAAAGGCTAATGGAGACAAAAGCCTCCCCAAACACGCCGGGAGAGTTGAGTCCCCCATAGAAACTGGTGAACGTGGGAATGCCAGAGGTTGCAGAAAACAGATCGTGACCCATGTGAGTGGCTGCCCTCTTGAAACCCGAGGGCAGACACTAGCGCTCCCAACACCCCTGGAAAGAGCAGGAAAATAAGCTGGCGAGGGTTATTAAAAAGGCCCAGCCAGCGGCTTTCAGTCTCAGAACCCTGCCTGACACCAGATCAAACACATCCCCTTGCATGCTCCTTCCTTGGAGCAAATCCACGTGCCAACCTTTGCGGCCACCCCAGTAAATTCCAAGTGTGATAATTATATATAATATATATATATATATATATATATATATATATATATATATATATATATATATATATATATATATATATATATATATATATATATATATATATATATATATATATATACATATATATATATATATATATATATATATATATATATATATATATATATATATATATATATATATATATATATATATTATGTATATATATATATATATATATATATATATATATATATATATATATATGTATATATAATTATATCTGTGTTTGTGTGTGTGCGTGTATGATTATGTGTACTGTACATTGGGTTCCTTTTGAGAATTGCAAATATTGTTATATAAGATAAACAGGCAAGGGCCTGGAAACAAGAACTATAGAATACAGATATAGTGAGAGAACAGGGCAAGTGTCGAATGCTTAGTTTCCACTGAATCATTTCAATTACAGGAGTCAGTGGGATGTGTCTAAGTTTTTTTTTTTTTATATTGCAACAGAATCTGCTTTAATTAAATACAAGAGTAACTTAAATGAATGTAACCCAGGAATATACAAACTTCACGCTTTTATTGGCAAAAGAGATTTTTAAGCTTATTTCTTTTTGAATCACATCTTGAACTGTCTCTCTACTTACTGTTTTAACTTTTGATTCGAGGATTTAGAATAAAATACTTTTGTCTTTTTATCTTTTATTCTTACTTTATAAGTATATATATATATATATATATATATATATATATATATATATATATATATATATATATATTCAGATATATGTCCAGTGTATTCCCAATGAGTACATTTTAACCTCTTCCTCAGCGAAACATCTGAAGAAGTCAAATAAAACCCTTGTTAAACAAATACAAAATAAATACATAAATAAATAAATAAATAAATAAAGATATGGGAATTCCTCCCATCTTACTTATATAGTACACACAATGTAAAAATGGTCAAATTCAAGCGAGATATATGTTAAATGAAAAGCACAATCTACAGTTTGTGAAATCTAAAATGTTTCCTACCTCCAAAGAGCAATGTTCACAATTCTTAATTGACAGTTCTCGAACCACAGGGTCTTCACTGAAGACTTGTAACAATGTTCGGTGTTGATCTTCAAATGACAATTTGTTTGATAACTACTCCCTTCACATCCTGGGACTCCGCCCAAAAGAAATACACGTACAAACGAAAGTATTCTCTAACTGGTTAGAGGATACTTTCCTTAAATTTCTGCAAGTTTAGTATTTATCAAATATTCTAAACGTTTAATAATCTCTCTCTCTCTCTCTCTCTCTCTCTCTCTCTCTCTCTCTCTCTCTCTCTCTCTCTCTCTCTCTCTCGTACGAAATTAAGGAATGTCATGAATTACCAAGGAGAAAACGTAAGGCGTTTGCGTACGACACTTCAACACCCAAGACTGGACAGAGAAGAATTATTCATTCTTCGGCCTAATACAACAATTCCATTCATTAAGAGAGAGAGAGAGAGTGGGATTACAGTTAAAAGACTCTTAGAATAGTTTTAGTGAAAAAGAGAGCAAAAAAGAGAGAGAGAGAGAAAGTCCAATCTTAAGGTTTAGTACCATACAAGTAAATACATTTTCACTGATGATTCATAGTGGTAGATAGGATTCAAATGTTCCCTGTGGCAATTTTGGGGTATCCATCTATGTCACCGAATAAAATAATTTTATTTCCAGCGAAACTTGGTGTTGGTCAAGGGAAAATATTTCAAGGCTTCCCACAGAGAAAGTTTCATATCGAGGAACCAACAGGCGTTTGGTAAGTTTCAGAGATTAATGACGAGGCTAAATGTAGTAAGTTTTCTTAATAACTCGCCAGTCTAACCCAGATCATAAAACCCCATGTTCCTTTATTTTTTTATTATTGTGACAGTTAAGAAGTTCTTGCTTGGATCAGATATTTTATTATAAATGAAGCAATTAGAACTCATGGGTTATCTGCAACAGAGGAGGTTTATACCACCGCCAGTAATCACAGAGTAGTGAGAGTAGTATTTAATCATTTGAATAACGATTTGATAGCTAATAAGAATGTACCTTTAATGGATGTTGAGTTATTTCACCATAGGATATTAACAGTAGCAAGAAATTGAAAATGTCCAATCGACAGGGGATGACATAGTTTTAAAACCTATTATGGGTAAGTTAGAAAGATTATAGTGGCGTATTGAACACTAACACTGGGAGTTTAGATAAGACTATATTGTGACTGAACACCAGGCACGTCTAAAAGACTCAATAAAATAATTTATGTTCTATCTTATTAGCTGCCCACGAAATTTCAAAACAAGATCTCTATGGAAGTAGACAAGATGCTTGAGGAAGTTGCCATTAAGAAATCGATTAGCCGATATAATTTCCCGTTGACTGTAATTCCTAAGAACGATCGCACTTGGAGAGTTTGGGCCAATTTTCGCAAACGAAATGGGGACACCGCTCCCGGTCTTTTTCCAGTGTTATCTGCTGATGATATCGGTGCTTATTTTACCTCATTAGATCTGTTAAGAGGTTTTCATCACATTCCTTTGGCGGAGAACAGCACCAACTATACGGAATTTAGTTCCTTGAGAGTGACCTTGACTTCTTAACGCTGCCCTGTGAGCTGAATTTTGCACCTAAAGATTTTACTGGTATAATTAATTCCGTTTGGCGACATACAAGGCGAGATACTTCATGCCTACAGGGATGATCTAGTCGTGTTTTCATACACATAGGAAGGTCACCTTAGGAAACTGGAACTGGCTCTTCAAAGGTTAAGACACTTTAATTTGAAAGCAAAACTACCAAAGTGTGAATTCTTTAAAGTCGAATTCATTTTCTCGGGGTATATAGTTTCCAAAGATAGGTTAAAGGTTGTGCATGATGAGACTTGTGCCATATAAACTTTCCAGAGCCAACCACGGTAAAAGGTGTTCAACAGTTCTTAGGAATAACAAGTTACTACCGAACGCTTGTTTGTAAATTTTCGGTAATAGCTTGTTCTCAGACAGATTTAACCAGGAAAGGTGTAGGTTATAAATGGAATGTTGTACAAGAATCAGCCTCTGAAACTTTTAAAAAAGAAACTGTTGTCCCCACTAGTTTTGATATTCCTGGATTACTCAAACCCATTTTTTCAATGCCACAGTTGCATCAAATTATGGTGTGGGTGGAGTATTATTACAGTGAAAAAATGTTAAGTTACACTTGATAGCTTTCCATGCACAGAAACTTTTACAATCTGAGCGCCACTATGCTGTGACTGATAAGGAAGCTTTAGCTATTTTGAATGCCTTATGTAATTTTAGATGCATAATATACAGTTATGAAGTCAATGTGTTGACAGACCACAAACCTCTACGTAATTTCTTTTCGAGGTTTTCAGTTCATTCTAAACGGAATAGGTTGCATAAGATTATTCAAGGGTTTAGTGAAAAGATTAAATATGTTCCTTGTATTGGCTAATAGTATTGCCGATGCATTGTCGAGGAATCCATTGCCGTCTCATATAGTTGATTCATTATATTCTGATGATGAAATATTGGCATTACAGTCTCCGGATGTTGCCAGAGAGAACAATGGATCATTAGAACCCTAACATTGGGATTCTGTAATTGACCCGGGTGGAGTCACAATGTTCTCGTTAGGGAACACAGGCAAGGTGATAAATTGGGAACATTAGAACTACCCTGCAAGGAGTAATGATACAATTGCTTATAAAAAGCTCCACTGTGAAACCACTCTACTGCCGATGAGATTTTATGTAGAAATGTTCCTAGAAAACTATACGCAGCGCGAATACTGGTGTTAACCAAGTTGTAGCAGCAAAGAATTTGATACCCGTCGTGGCAAAATAGTTACATATGAACAAAATGAATGCTCACCCAGGTTCTGCTGTTAAGTATGAGAAAGCAAATGTCTACCGATATTCACATTTTCCTTAAAAATTGCGAGTTTGCCGCAAGAATAAAGATTATGTGATGACAACTGAGGAATTAGGTACGCATCCTGTACCTCAGAAGCATTTTCGTTGGCGGATATTGATTTGTTGACTAATTTTAATGAAATAATAATAAGAGAAAATAAACGTATGCCGCAGTTGATGCTTTAACAAGGTTTGTGAAGATTTTTTCACTGAAAAGTACAACAGCTCAGAAATGTGGAAAGGTTTTTATGATGGCTTCATATGTCGTCATGGTATTCCTAATGTTTATATATCAAATTCGGGAGGCGAGTTTAACAATGCCTCTTTAAGGTCGTTTTGCTGATTTTGAGGTATAAAGAAGGCCAATACTTTAGTTTATCATCCTGAATCTGACGGTCTTGTGGAGAGATTTAACCGTAAGATTTTAGATATACTTAAGGTTACCATAGGAGGTATAGATCCTGAATGAGTTTTGGCAGTTCCATCAGTTGCTAATGCAGTTGATACTGCCTATCGTTTGTCAATAAAAATATCACCTTTTGAAGCCGTCTATTGTGTTAGAGTGAAATCTTCATTTGATGTGTTGAATTGTACAGAGTCTGTGCCTGATCCATTGAGGAATTCTATGGAATTCAGTAAAATCACGTTTGGCTTGCTGTTTAAACATCTGCTAGACGCTAGTGTTGTTATGAGAACGGATCATGACAAATGAGCAAAGAAATATAAACCATATGAGGTTGGTGATAAGGTGTAAGCAAAAATTATATCAGGAAAAGGAATTTTAAGTTAACCCCCTTTTTGAAGGTCCCCCCAAAAGTAATAGACTTGTCAATAGCAAACCGTTTCAAAGTAAAAGTTTTGTCTAATCGAAACAATGTAAGGACTGTACAGTACATGTCTCACACATACGTGCTTTGTTAGCAATGGTTAAAGGCATACTTATAAATTTATTAAAGGCTATATAGTGATGGTCTTTATGCATTATATTATTGTCAATGCTTAACTGATCATGTTTTGACCGCTTATGTGAATGTTTGCTGAGAATACAAGTTAGTGTTTCACACAGTCGTTATTCCTCAGGAAAGTCCTCGACACTTAGACTAGGAACAATAACTGGAAAACGACCTGATATTTTTCTCATATACCTGAGAATTTAACATTTTTTATACGAGGAATTTAGTCACGTCTATATAAGGAACAGTTTGGAGCATGAGTGGGGTAATGAACAAAAATGTTCTTTTAAAGATCAAAGTTTTTGAATTGTGGAATATTTCAACAAGTTTCGGCCGATCGTAGGTTTCATTTGGTTGTCCGAAAAGATTCAGCTTTACAGAGAAAGGTGTGAAAGAAATGCAACAAGGAAAAAAAATATTACAGCAATTAGTGCAAAGTTTTATAGTGATCAAGCTGTTTTAGATATGATAATTGTGGCCAAGAGAAACCTTCATATTTAGGGTTATTCATGAAACCTCCTTTTTCCATGTAAGCATATTTTTCCAGTCATTTGCGATATTCCGTAAAACCTTTGAGCATTTACTCTATAATAACCTAGCTACTTGTTCCTCTTTCACAATGTAATTCCATTTTCATTCTCAAATATCTTCAGGGGAGTTTGTTGGAAAGGCCATCAAAATGGTAATGAACCTCCATTAGATAGAATATGGCATACAAAAACTATTCCGGGGTATTGTTCCTCGATCTAGATTTTACATTCCCAAGACGATTCTGGCACAAGAGAGAGAGAGAGAGAGAGAGAGAGAGAGAGAGAGAGAGAGAGAAAGAGAGAGAGAGAGAGAGAGAGAGAGAGAGAGAGAGAGAGAGACTATACATTAGCTATTTATTAATGTCGGATATAGTGTCAGAAGCAGTGTTTCCTTTACTGAAATGTTCCCGTTAAGAAATTAGCTGTTTATTGCGACATTTCCCAAAGGTGTCTTCAGTGAGACAAGAACACGCGACTCAGTCCAACGCGCTGCCTTTCCCTTCTCAATTTATTCAGTCTCTTCTCTTCACATTTAGCTTAGTTGATCAAAGCCTCCTTTCACTGGTTTTTAAGATTGTCCCCTTACATTCTTCACACCCTTACTGATCCATCTTTTGCGTTCGGCATTATTCCCTCTTCCTCTCACCTGTTCTGCAAAGGTCGTCTGTTGTTTCTTTCGTTAAACGCTTCTCTCACTATTCCTCTATACAGGGGTTCTGTTCTCTTTATTATCTAAACCCTTTCTTCGCTAGTTAGGTTAGTACTAATATGAATAAAATAACAAATTCAATAATAATAATAATAATAATAATAATAATAATAATAATAATAATAATAATAATAGTACCTTATGCACTGCATATGAGTGTACATTTGCATTTAACATTTCATCCAAATTTGGGTTTGTGTTCTTATGAGTTTAAGGCCTTCTTAAATATATATAAAGCAACATTGTTAATGATTAACGTTTCAAAAACGACTTGAGCTTAGGCTATCTTACACCATTGGTTTGAACCTTGAGAAAATATTTAATACACTACATTTAATGATATACATAATGATAATAAACCCGCTCTATTAAGCTATATTAGATTTATCAAAACTTGGAGTAAAGTAACTGTATACAACGCAAGAGAGAGAAACGAGTAAATGTTATCAGAGGATGTAAAGAAGTGTGAGGCGAAGATTGTCTGAATATGCATGGACACTTTCATTTCTATTTACTTCACTGAAGGTCCATATATTGACGACTGGGTGTTAGTAAAAGAAAGTAATCCACCTTTCCGAGGAAAAAGAAGAAGCTGTTAAAAATAAAAACTTGCAAATATCAGATGGAAAGAGACGATGATATGAAATGGTTAACAGCCAAAACTCAATGATTGTCTTCAGGTCATTGTTCCAGAGACGCAAAAGGAACCCAAAGCTTGACCCCTTCGGAGGATCAGTCACAAACTAACCATGTCGCCTGTGATACTGACCTGGAGTGATGGCAGTCGTCTCGGCTATTCAAGTCCACGCCAGGCCTCTTAATCTCTTCAACAATTAACGTCACTAATGGGCCGGCTTTGTCTAAAGCAAACGCTAACCAAATTTTTTATCATCGACGAATAAAACGTAAATTGCCCTGGAGTAAGAAAAATATATATATATTCATATATATATATATATATATATATATATATATATATATATATATATATATATATATATACATACATATATACATACATATATACATACATATATACATACACACACACATATATATATATATATATATATATATATATATATATATATATATATATATATATATATATATATTAGTCTATATATACATATACATACATACATACATACATACTTGCTTCAATTGACTTGAGATTCAGAGAATTCGCTGCAGCTGTTCACTTGATTTAGTTTTGTGTTCAGAACGAAGATCGTCCCAAGACACGCGCTGATTAAGGGGAATTGTCCATTGCTGATGAAGTTACGAACCTCCTCTAACATATGGGAGGATTTTCTGGGGCCATAAAACGATTCCAGAACATTTTATTGCTAATTTATAAAGTGACACACGAATAAGTAGAGATAATATGCACAACTGGTACGCTATTCAGTCAAAGTCGATTTCGGTTTATATGGAAGGATCTTAGTAAAATCTTTCATTTGTTATGAGAGGAGAGAATGATCTGAGTTTTCCCTTACAAATTAATTTTACATGATAAAAATTTTTGAAGTATTAGTGATCGAGAGAGAGAGAGAGAGAGATTAGAGATCAAGAGAGAGAGAGAGAGAGAGAGAGAGAGAGAGCAGTAAGCCATTAACTGTTTTTGAGCATTGTGAGAATGAAGGTAATTACCCATAATTAACTTGACGAAATGTTGCATGGCAGAGAAATGCGGGTGAGGAAGTGTGAAGGTGGAATGAAAGACTCAAAGGCAGCTTGAACTCTCGAGCTGTTCTTGGTTGCGCGTGTGCAGGAGCGTGCATGGCTATGTATGTTAATGTGTGTGCATGAATCTATACGCGATTTTTAATTTAGTGTGCGTATTTTTGTGTTGATTGCCACGCCGAAAACGCAAGGTTGAATAATTGGTTCGTTTATTAAATGAATATAACAAAGCTAGTATAGTAACATGAAGAAAAAGGGGAGGAACATTGAAAGAAATCGATTCTTTTACTAAAACTTATTACGAGTCTCTAAGAAAACGGAGTACGAATTTTCTGGAAGAGAAACTAATCTAATGAAGCTTTTGCACCGTCTTGCCTGTGCTTAAATGAAAGGGGAGACGAAAGTGTTCTTATGTTCAGTATGGTGCGGGGAAATAGCACAGGCAGTGTTTGAATTTATGCAGAATATTTGACGTTTTTTTTTTTCTCTTAATTTCACGTCCGTAATCCAGTCAGATAAAGACCTCAGGGATATGTATGTAATAATATGTTACAATACGTTTGTGATGGGGTATGTAGGAATTTTGTTTGGTAATTCTAAGTATTAGCTCCGCGCCTGTTTTTCACCTTGGAAACTGTTTTTTTTTAACACTTTTAGGGCTTCTGATACTGGCGGTGCATTTGTTTGTTGTCGGCCAAATGGAATGTCCCTTCCCTGGGTTTAATACTGGCCCGGTGGGGTCGTTACCCATACGTTAACAAGTTATTGCACTTGCCGGACGGGATAAGAACCGTTCCAAACAGACGTACCCGTGATCTGTCTGGTAAAGATCGTGATGGAAACCCCTTGTTAGATGGACTTCCAGGGTTAATTACAGGTTAATTACATTCGCGCGACAAAAATTGAAGGTAAATCCACAATTAGAAACCAAAAACTGTACAAAAGTCAAGACAGAAGGAAATCGCCGCCGCGGAGCTACTGTTAGATCTGCCTTTTGTTTATGTAAGGAGAGCTGGTGTATGTATATGTGACTACGTACAAAGAAAAGGAGTGAATCGAGGCACTTTCTGAATAATATTCGTGTTTTCTTTCTTTTTGGTAATTTGAAATACAGACGTAAAAAAAGACGTTTAAAATACATTCGAACTGACACGAGTTAAGAGGAATACCTAATGGATCCTTTTTAGTGCTGTTTTTATTTGACGTGGTTAATTAAGCAAAAAGTAATAAGTTATCTTTGGAAGCCACAGCTGCTTACATAACAGCAGTAGTTAAAGAAGCAATATAATTGCTTATGCCATGCCTTTATTTACTGTTCTCTATGCAGTGCTATTATGAGAATATTAAAACAACAAAGTCATTAGATAAATCAGAACGGAAAGTATACCGCAAAAGAAGCATTTGCTTTGTCTGGCCAGGTTACTCGTTTCTGTAACTGTGAGGTCTGTTTCTGGATAATCTGTCCTATCAATAAGTATATTAAACCCTACATGAAAATATTTACAACGGATTTCAAGGAACGGCTACAGTATCTGATCCGAAAAGTAAGCAAACCTGTACAATCGTTTCCCATAAACGCACAGCAGACGAAAACTGTGCCAATTGTTCGTAAACAAATAATATCCCTTTAGTTGTTATTTAATGAAATTTTTCATTTACAGAATTAATATTTAACGATCGGATTACTTCAGTAGTAGTAGTACAGCAATGTCTTAAGAAAAGTTAATTTATAAATAAATCAGTAAGTGTACATTATGTGTTTACTAGCTCAAAATTGGTGCATAAGTAACGCGTCGAACTTTTATATACAATATATCACACATGCCTCTCTCTCTCTCTCTCTCTCTCTCTCTCTCTCTCTCTCTCTCTCTCTCTCTCTCTCTCTCTCTCTCTCTCTCTCTCTATATATATATATATATATATATATATATATATATATATATATATTATATATAATATATACATACATAGATATATAATATATATGTATAATATATACATATATATATATATATATATATATATATATATATATATATATATATATATATATACATATATATATATATTATAATATATACACACACAGATATATATATATATATATATATATATATATATATATATATATATATATATATATATATACATACATATACATATATATGCATATATACATAAATATATGATATATATATGTAGAGAGAGAGAGAGAGAGAGAGAGAGAGAGAGAGAGAGAGAGAGAGAGAGAGAGAGAGAGAGAGAGAGATTAAGCGTCGTTAGGACACGAGGAAAGATTTAGTTATGATAATTTATAAATATTTTTTTTTTCAAGAGCAAGTGTGGCATTAGTTGTTGAGTTCTCGATTAAATAGCTTTTTTTTTGTCAAGGGGCACTACAGTAGACTAATCCTTGTAATACACAAAAACCTTAAATGTTTTCACTGGGGATTGCCAGTATTACAACTTTTCCTATAATCGTTACAGGAATTCCATTCTAAAGAAATATGGCCTTGTTTATCATCTCCGCAAAAGACCAAATGCTTCCTCTTCAATTGTCAAGCATAGCATCATCTTCATTGCAATTTCTTTAATATTTCATTCGAATCGCATCTTCCGTTTCCTCAATGCGTAAGAGATATGTGTGAGAGGAAAATTCAAATTAAAGATTATTAGCTTCATTTTCCTCCATTTTCATTAATTCGTTAAACAACAAAAATGCTTTTTGCTTTCGTCGAACGCTCTAATAATTCATTGCTGGTGTAATTAATTCTGAATTAAGTTCATTATCAGGCCGTTTTGGTAGCTAAATTTGCCATATCGTAAATTGGGTATCATTATTCAACCTTCTGGCGTGAAATCATTTCAGGTTACTATAATTATGATTGTGGTAATTCTAATTAGATTTAAATTTCATAGGACGTTGTCGCACACTGGATCAAAATTCATTTATTTACTTCTCTTCATCGTCTTGTCTTGTTCATGATATTCGAAGACCTATTGCAGGTATAGACTCTTACAATGCACGCTGTGTTTACATGGATTCGACCATTCTATCTATTTACCTACATAACCTCACAATTTAATAAAATGCTTCTTTTTGGTGCGTTGCGTTTTACTTTTGTAACATAGTATATGAATGTGTAAGTCAAGAATACGAGTACATAAAGCCACCTGTCACTAATCTATTTATTATTTAAATGATATAGCAAAAAAAAAAAAAAAATAATGCACCCTATATTTCAGATTAGTACTACATCTTCAAATGAACATATCCCAATTCGTTCTCCCGTATCTTCTCTTCTCTCCCAGCCCAATCGACTGAGTACCAGAGACTTAATGTACTGCTTCTGTCATCAGAGGCAAGATATTCATGAAAGGCTTACTGCCTTTTTTCCACAACTGAGATCAAAGCTTTTGTTGGTGGGGCGATTGCGGTTCCACTTTGCCACAAGGGCCTGAGAGATGAAGGGAGAGAAAGGGGAAAAAATAAAGAGAGAGAGAGACACGGAGAGTTTGGAACGATGGACATTTATCACAAGTACACGGGAGGAGGGTAAAATTAACAGTCACGCCGACCACACATTTCATTTGCTTTAAATCTGAGAGTTAGTCATTTTTTATTTATCCGGTTAAATGCTCTTTGGACACTGGTTTCTATACAGAGTGAAGTTCAATGGGGTCCTATGCTAATGAGTAATTAACATATACTCTTTCATTCGCAAGATGTTGTTATTATTTTCTTTTCTTTCAACTTCAGTCACCAGCTCTGTCGGATACCCATGAAAAATGGTTTCGTATTGCCTTATAACATATCTGCCAAATTTCTCTAAAAGTTACATGAATACAATTTCATACATAATTAAAAGCACTTGTCATGCTTCAAATATGGAAACCCTAGTAAGACTGAAAAACGACAAAAGAAATAACTAACGTTTAATATGGTGCCTGACTCTTTGAAGGAATTAGAAAAATTATGCAAACACTAAACGTCAAGAGACCGACTGTTTATTTAATAGAGTCATAGGGAGGGTCACAACCATTGGTGAAAAGGGTAGCCTACAAAGGTTGGCAACATCGTATCAAAGTACTTACTGTAAACCAACATGGTAGCGCCCGTCGAAGCCACCACACCCACCTTTGTATGTTCGAAGTTATCCAAACCAACGAAAGATTATTATTATTATTATTATTATTATTATTATTATTATTATTATTATTATTATTATTATTATTATTCAAATAACCTATTCATGGAACAAGTCCACAGGGTCCATTGATTTGAAATTTAAGATTAAAAAAAAAAATACGGTGCTCATTTGAGGAAAGTAACAGAAGGTAATAGGAAATACAGAAAGAAGAGATCAGTTTCTAGAAAAGACGACAGTAAATTAACAAATAAATTAATAAACAGATAAAATGTAAGTAAATTATCAAAATACAAAGAGAGCTGTTTTACGGTGGCAATGCATTGCATCTTCGCTTGAACTTCTGAAGTTCCAGTTGCACAACATCCCCAGGAGACTGTTCCACACGCCACTGGTGTGAGGTAAAGACCTCTGGAAATGAGAAGTTCGACAACGAGGCACATTTATTGTACATCGGTGCTGCACTTCAGCAAATCTGGTTGCTCTCGATAGAAAAAAAAAGGATAAGGGATCAATTGTGAATGTGGCAGATCCGTGTTGAGATACAGCTAATGAAAAAGTGACAAAGGAGAGACCTACCATTCCTGGTCCAAGTCAGAACTGCTAATATTAGGAAACAGAAACCTACCACCACGAACTAACTCTAAAATAGATAAATCCCTGTCAGAAGTACACATCCACACTGGAGAACAATATTCTTGTAAGAGAAGGATAAATAACCTAAAACAGGGTGCACTGATTTTATTACTAAATAATATATAAGGCTTTACGTACAATACCTAACGTCTGCGCAGTATTTGCTGACACTTTCAATCTCAAAAGAAAGGCGTGAGTCTAAAGTTACACCAAGAATTGTTAAAGCTTCAAACTCATTCAACAGTCCCATCCACCTGAAGGAGATGATGGGGTGGGAAATCTGTGTGAGATCTACTAATCAATAGGATTTTCCTTTTACTGGAATTTGGGTTGAGACCTTACTACACCTAGAAGTGCTGCATCATCGGCATACTTAACAACAATCTTGTTTTTCAAGCCAACGACCATGTCACTTGGATACACTAAAAATAACAGCGGACCAAGAGCAATACCTTGTGGAACTCCAGATACAATAGTTCTTGGTTCACCAAAGACCCCGTTAACATCAATTCGCTGCTGTCTACTTGTTAGGAAATCTTGAAGTAATCCCAAAACATAACCACCCACTTCAAGATTCTGGTGGTTATAAATAAGCCACGGTTAAAGTCTATTTGTATTACTCTTCCCTCAAAACCCCAAATATGAGAAACACGCGTTTAAAATCAAGACAAGACTAGCAACACTATATCTCACTTCTGTAATTTAGCTGACACGTTAAAATCTATACCTTTATGATAAGATGCAGCTAGTTGGTTTGAATTAGCTAAGATATTATTATTATTATTATTATTATTATTATTATTATTATTATTATTATTATTATTATTATTATTAAGATAAAACCTATTCATCTACTCTTATGAAACATGCCTACAGGGTCATTGATTTGAAATTCAAGCTTCCAAAGAATATGGTGTTCATTTGAAAGAAATTACATAACATAATAGGAAATACAGAAAGAGATCAGTTATGAGAAATGATAAATTAACGAATGAATACGACGTGTAGGTAATATATTACATGGACAAGAGAAAAATTTCAGACTAGTAATGTATTGCATCTTCACTTGAACTCCTGAAGTTCTAATTGCACAACATTCTCAGGGAGACCATTCCAAAGTCCAACGGAATACAAGACTTATGGAACTGAGAAGTTCGTCAGCGAGACATACTGACTGCATATTGTTTCCCTTGGGATTTAAAGAAGAGGATCTACTCTTCACATTAATGTGGACGTAACGACAAGCCCTAAAAGTTTTTCGAGATACTTTGAGTTCCGTGAAGGATTCATCTCGATCATTCATGGCGAATACCTTCCTTTTACTCTCTAACTTCTGCAGTGACTAGCTCCTGATACAAAGGATCAATATATATTTACAACGGTGCTTCGTAGCCACTAAACTTTTTATTTTATAACCAAGTAATTAAAAACTCAAAGAAACGCCACATATCATTGAATGTTTCTTTAACTGTACATATTCCAGATATTCCATTAGATAATTGTAATAATGGATTCAAGAATTCCTTCTTCTTGTATATCTGTAGTTTCAAGCCAGCTTATCTTCGCCTGATAAGCTTTTCTTCCACAAAAAAAAAAAAGAAAAAATTATAGTCAGCGTACCGAAATGGCCTTTATTCAGAATAAGTATTGCTATTGAGTATAGCTGTTTAGTATTGCTATTTAGAGTTGAAACTTGCTGGCATTAAGTCGATCAGCCTCTCCGTAAAAAGTCTCAGAGTCTTGGCGTCCATGATAAGGCGGCAGTTTGTTTTGAACCTAATGACGTTGCGAAGGTCCTAAAGGGAATAGTTCTTGGGTGATGACAGGGACTTAAGGCTCAGTAAAAGCAGCCAAAGAATAGCAGTCAAGAGTTCAAACTAGTGAAATTGTGGGAGCGCTACTTGGTGGGGAGAACGCCTGGGTACAAGGATCTATTTACCGCAGGCTAAAACTGGACATTCATTTCGAATATTTATCTGTTTAGTGACACCTCAGAAAAGGGCGTTGGCCTTTCAAGGGGGTGGTAGAGGGGAAGCGGGTATGAGAGTTGGAGAAGACAAGAAAAAGGTAAACGATGTTAGTCACTGAATTAACAGAGAAATATTTATGAAGTGTTTGAAATTCCTATTGTCCGAACAAAATTTCTAGGCGATTAGACAAGGTCGAGGATTAGAGGAAGTGAGGCAGCGGAAGATGACATAAAGGGGAGGAGGAGGAGGAGGAGGAGGAGGAGGAGGAGGAGGAGGAGGAGGAGGAGGAGGAGGAGGGAGGAGGAGGAGGAGGAGGAGGAGGAGGAGGAGGAGGAGGCGGCGGCGGCGGCGGCGGCGGCGACTTCTGGTTGGTTGTAATTACTCGTTTAAGTTCAATCATACAGCCACACACACGCGCACACAAACACGCACACGGACTTACCGTGCAATTAACTTAAATTCCATTATGCATGTACACTCCAAATACACACACACACACATATATATACGTGTGTGTATGTGTGTGTGATTATAAAACTAGTGAAATATTTGCTTCTGTAAAATCCTGTTGTTATCGCGTCCATTAAAAGCTTTTCCGTTATCGGAGGGCTTATAGTTGAAATATCCTGCTCAATCCGACTTTAAACCGAGCCGTGGAATGAGTGACCTCTCAACCCAAATTTATGGGACCATTCGTCTGCGAGGTTTTTGAGTGCCTATATTGTTCCCGTGGCAGCAACCTCCAAGGATTCTCTGGGCGGGATAGATGCCCTCTTAATTAAACACTGCATTGTCAGGATCACACGCTTTCTATTTTGTTTTCATTTAATTCATTTCTCCTCTCTGTTATTGGTTTTCTTTGATTTGTTATTTACTAACTTGATTATCACCTTCACCTGTGATGGTGAGAGATTTCTTGCTGTCTCTCTTTATTTCTCATATTGGTTTATTTCATTTATCATTTATATCCCCAATGGTTCTCAGCTTTGTTTCCCCTTTATTAAAACTCTCCTTTATAGTAGACGTTATATTTTTGCTTTATCATTGTTCTCTTCCGGCTCTCATCTGCACTTCCCCTGAGAACTTCTTTTCTCCCTCTCGGGAAACTCTTTCAGCGATCTTTCAGAAGTTGATTTTTCTTTCCTTTTTCATTCTTTCATGTTCCTGTCTTCTTTGGGCATGATATGTCTTCAGGTTGCCTGTTCATCACTTTATGTTAATAAGAAAGCCTTGGCGACGTATTTTGCAAACAGAGAATTTCCTCAGCTTATTTACTGCCGAAAATATTACAATTACTGGAGCATCAGATCTTTCAGTTTGAATAGTGTTAACTGCCCTTTGGAAAATGAATGGACCAAACGCCATCAGGTAAGAAAGATAATCACCTCCTGAAGCCTTCCCCCAACAAAGGACGTCTTTTCCTCCCCCTCGAGACGTTGATTTATCGACCACTTCCATTTTTCTCCAGGTCCTCTGACCGTGTCAGAAACAGGTCCTTCGAGTGATGACGCCTTAAATTGTGTTCAAAAGGAGTGAATGATTTGGGGGGTTATTGCTTTAAGATTTATCATAGCATATTTCTGATCTATATCTTATACCTTGACGATTATTATGATTTTCGGAATGTTAACAGAGGCCACGTATAAGCAATAGACTGCTTACCATTTATAGATTGTTTCCTTATTCTTATTCTGTTTTTAAATAAAGATAAACCCTTGACTTTCATTTCATGCCTTCATGCAAAATCTAATGATCTAGTTACACAGTCCTTCCTTTACATTTTTTCGTCATCATTCATAAAAACGAAATTCCTTTCCTTAGTATTGCTCTTCATCTTCTCGGAACTGTTTTACTGCCACTCATTACTAACCAAATTAACTTGTCCTCCTTGAAGGTAAAATACCTGAGAACGAGATATGGATGGAAAGGAAGATTTGAGTAATATGGCAGGTAATTTGGAGGTATTGCAATTCCAATATAGCACTGTTCTATTTTGTTCATTCTATGTTCACATAAGTAAGAATGATGGGAAGCTAACAGGAATTAATAAATCAGTTTTTTTTATATGAACTTCCTTATCTGTAGTTAACCAATTCCTTTTGCAATATTCAACGTTGTTTTATACCTTTTATTACAACCTTCATGGGTGTTAAATTTTAGTCTAAAAAGACTGGGACGTCCGAAAAGCAGTCAATAAGTAAAGCAAATCAATTTTATCATAACAGACGAGGCACATTTTGACCGAGTTTTATATAGAAATGCGCCTAAAAAAGAGAAATTTTGAGTAGATTCCCTTGGTTTCACCGTTGCCACCATTGCTCTCCACGAACCTCCAATCAAATATTGTAAGAAAAAGATTTCGTAATTAAAATATAGAGCTCAAACATGTACATGGTCATAATTTAAAAAGAAAATGACGCAGAACTGACGCATATCAAAATCACTCCATGAGTGTGATATTAATAGTCACAATTTCATGAACTTGATTAGTGTGGAGATGTCAAATAAAGGAGAGCTTATTCATGTATAGAGATATATAACATTATATGATCAACTCTCTCTCTCTCTCTCTCTCTCTCTCTCTCTCTCTCTCTCTCTCTCTCTCTCTCTCTCTCTCTTTTCTTTCATATTATTAATACTTGGCCATATCGCCCCATTTAATATCAAAATAATTTCCAGATTAATCCTAAACCTCGATGTTGAAGCGGAATGGAGGAAACCTTCGGTGAGCGATGACCCTCTTGGTCAAAACCTTTTGCCGAAATCGGTTCCACTGTCAAGAGGGTGACTTATTGACTGCGTGGTTTTTCGTCTGAAGAAAAAGCCTCTTTGATTATAAACAGAGGTTCATAAATCTTCCTTGCCACATTCATAAAAGGGCTGTCGAAAGACAGACCCAATGTTTCTCTTTTCACTAAAGAATAATTCAATAAGTTACCAGCGTGGAAACTCTGTTTGTTTTGGAAGTAAGTTCTGAATACAAGTCATATGGCGTCCATCTTACAAGGGAAGAGAAGTCGAATAAGTATAGTCACAACAACAAAACCAGGATTTTCTGCAAAACTGCTGACTGACAAGGGGGATGCTCCACCTAGGAAGGCTGGTAGAGGAGCCGCCAATGGATCCTCCGAAGACATTGGAAAAATGTCATAATAAAAAAAGACATGAACGTTAATCTGGGACACAATTCCAGCACTGACTTAATAGTCCTATATAGCATATGAACTCAGGTAAACAATATAAAACTACCTTTCCTTCACAAAAAAAAAAAACGAAGCTGGTAATGATTAATTAGGCATGGAACCTCGAATCTGGCAAACGGTGTTACATGCTGAATGAGAAAGGTGAGACATGCAGGGGACGCCCAGTTTGTTTGTCACGTGATTTGGCGGATGATATGTTTCTAAGATCAGGGCTTGTGAGAGGAGTGAGCTCATTGTAACTGCTTACTGATTGGGTATGAACCATGGTGGTAAAGTCCGAATACTACAACCAGGAGAGGCAGTGGCAATCCATGTCAAAAAGTAGGTAACCCGACTGCTACATGCCTTAATATTCCTTGAAGATGAGGTGTGGTTTTTAGAATGCAAATGCTAAACAACAAAATGACATTGCTTAGATCTAAATCAGAGAAAATTTGTAAACTATCAAATGTAAATAAATAGTTTCTACTTCTTGAATAACTATAGACTTTTCTATGTCCTGTAAACGTTCTGTATACAGCGTTCATAACCATACCACATTCATACATACATAAATACTTAATTTCCGGAGTTACCTACACTCCGAAAGATTGTCCCCTCAACGTTACTGATTAAGACTCCCGAAAATTTACCCCCAACCACAGAGGTCAGCTTAAATGTTGCCTCTCTTTATCTGATCACCATTGTCTCCTGCACTTCTTACTTTCTGCTATTTAATGGAAATGGAAAACTGATCAAAATCGCTTGAATTCTATACTCTTCATTTAGTTTCACCCAACAAGAATACGAGAAATATGTTACTATTTGGGAGTACCGAGTTTCTTTTTCCTTTTTTTATAGTGATTCAGCATCACTCGATGGCTATCTAACTGCAAACAATGAACATTTAACATTTACAGCAACAGCTATAAAACAGCACAAAAGATATTAAAATTGCTGAAGCGCCTCTCGTAATTCCCCGACTTCAGCAGAATGTTATTTCATAAGAAACTAATTTTTCTTAAAACCACCTCGAGTCTCAGTTTTCGTATAACAGACAGAACTAAGAAAAAGAGTTAAAATGAAATTCAAAGAGGCTTAACCATATAGGGAGCTTAATAATAATAATAATAATAATAATAATAATAATAATAATAATAATAATAATAATAATAATAATAATAATAATGGAGAAGCAAAGCCACAGTTATATATATGAACATATATTTAAAGATAAATCAGTATGGATAGCTTTCGGGAACTTGTTCGATTCCTCTTTTCAAATTGACGTTGATGCAGCACCCCAACCAAGTAAACATAAAGGACTCAAAACAAGCGAAGTTGTTTATAAACTATGAGTATTTTTTTAATAATAATAATAATAATAATAATAATAATAATAATAATAATAATAATTATAGTAGTAATAGTAGTAGTAGTAGTAGTAGTAGTAGTAGTAATCACAATCAGATCAATGCTCTATTTTAGATGCAGGTAGTTTTATTATAATTATAATTATACTAGTAGTAGTAGTAGTAGTAGTAGTAGTAGTAGTAATCACAATCAGATCAATGCTCTATTTTAGATGCAGGTAGTTTTCACTTCCTTGGAAATCGTGTCGAATGGTCTTTCCATTTAATCACATTTTTCCAAACATTTCTTTGATATGATGAATTCATGTTGCAAACTTTGCCCCTTTCTTTCTCTCGCGGAATTTATTGGGGAAATGCTTCCTGTCCTCAAACCCAGTAAAACCATACATCCAAATCCTTTTCTGCGGGATACTCACGTTTTGTCAGAAAGTGTTGGCGAGTTATATAAAATAAACAACAGAAGAAGAACGCATTTCTCCTCTTTTTGGCGTCAAATGGTCGTGGACTTCGTTGGAAGAGAGAAAACTTTCTCCTTTTTGCTTTTCAAACAAAGGAAATATTTTCTAACACTCGTTTCTTACCCTTCCTTGTTTATTCAAGTTTATTCATATATATATTTTCCAAGTGAAATTCTTCTTTTTTAAGCAGTTGTATCAAAACAAATAATCCATGAATACAATACAAGAAGATCGTATAGATTTTCTATCGAAAATATTTCTTGATAAAAATGTAAGTTTTCAGAGGTCGAAACGAGAAAAACTATTTGGGAAACATCATTTCCTCTATTTTAGCACAGGCATCGAAGCAGTGCGGCCGGTAATCTCATCCCTTTGGTAAATGAAAAGTTGGATGATTAAGGAAAGAAATATTTTAAGACATGTGCTAGGAGTGAAACAACGGTGATAGCTAAAATATGTTTATACGGTTTTATAGGCAATTGTATTCATCTATCTTGATATATTAATAATGCACCAAAACAGATGTTTTAATTAAGTTAAAGTAATTTCGTACACAAATTGCCACACAACAAAAATGCTGTATTGTACAGAAATCAAACGAAAAAAACTTGCCACTAACAAGATCTAAGCAGAGACAGAAAACTGAACAAGTCTCTATGAAAGGATCTGAATTTATCGGAATCATATTCCGAGACCATTTTTATAGACTGCTTTGCTCTTTATCAGTTGCCCTCTGGAAAAAGGCTTCGTCTATGTCTTGCTTTGACACATATCGAGTAGGGGATCAGGGGCATTGGAATAGCTGAAGGAAGAGCGAACTGAATATGGAAGCCGAAGAGTTTTACCTTTCCTCCATGAGAGCAAGTCATAGACCCATCAGGGTGGAAGAGAGAGAGTATCGACATTAGACTTGCAAAGTTGCAGGGAACTTTCGACAGGGTGATTTTTTCCCTATCGGAAATGAAATATGGATGTAATATTTCCTTTAATTGGTAATAGATGATTTCTCCCTTGAAAGTTCACTGGCTCTGTGATTCCTCCTTATGTAAAAGAAACTTGAGTAGGAAGTGAAAGAAAAGCTAAGAGTGACTCAAGTGCTTGCTCTCTTGATTGCAGAGCTGACGTAGCTGAGGAACAAGAGCACCAAAACCTCAAGAAAAGGAAGGCCATAGAAGGGGATGGGGTATCTGTCTTAACTGGGGAGGTTTAAACCTCACCAGCATTACGGGACTCGAACTCAGGATTTCGGCTGCAAGAGCCATTATCCTACATGGAGAGTCATGTCTAAATTGAGCGATGCAAAATTTATTTACTTAAAGTTAAGTATACCTTAGTTTAACCAGACCACTCAGCTGATTAACAGCTCTCCTAGAGAGGGCTGGCCCGAAGGATTAGATTTATTTTACGTGGCTAAGAACCACAGCTTATTCTGGAAACCGAACCACATTATGACGAGAAATGAATTTCTATCACCAGAAATAAATTCCTCTAATTCTTCATTGGCCGGTCGGAGAGTCGAACGCTGGGCCAACAGCGTGCTAGCCGAGAGCTCTACCCACCCCTCCAATGAAGAAGTGTTATTTATTTAGTGTCTTAAATAATCAATACATTTATTAGAAGCCTAAAACTGACAGTTTTCTAATAAATTCTGAATGCAAACAAATGTGTATTATTGACAACCTCTATTTTTAAGGGTTATCCCTATAGAGCGCAACAATAAAACGTATTTGGTCCAGCCACTCCCATTATGCTTTCGAATGAGGCGTATTGGCATCAAAAATAGGAATTGTTTTTAACATGAATATAATCCATTTGTCGTCAGATATTAGGCTCGCTCATACTTGAATAATAATTGTCTGAGGTCGTTGTAGCTAAGGGCGGGTGCAGCTGCAGCTCCTCTACCTGCACAGACATCAGGAGACACAGAACTGCCTCTAGAACCATCGAACAACCGTCGAGGTCAACAATTTTTGACTCCCAGAAATCGGAAGACAAACAGCCAACCTGCCAACCACTGCTACGCTGGGATGGTCTCAGAGAATTGCCAACGAATTAACAAGTGATTCTGTCGTTCCACAAATGGAAGACAAGCTGCCTTGTCATAGTTTTTTTTCTTTTAACTGGAGAAGTTGAACAAACATCCTTTTTTCAACTGACGGTGAAAGTTTTAGAAAAGTACTCTTACCTTTGACCATGCGGTACCTATTCTCTAGTTAGTGATAACTGGTCCACTTTATGTATGCATTCTACAAACTGACAATGCATAAGATATCTTTTGGTGCATCACTCTCGTACATCAGATACAGTGACATCAAGGCGTCTCGGAACTTCCTTCGAGATTAAAAATGAGTTCATTGGGCAGGCAAGATTATGCGAAGATTCTTTGAAAATACTTCAATTATTCAGTACTTACTGGATAAAAAGAGGTTCTATATCATTGCAGTATAGATTATATTTTTATGATGATCAGAGGAAACAAAATATAATTGAAATTGCCCGTACACACACATATATGTATATGTATATGTATATACACTTTTTTACAGTAAGTCGTCGTTTCCCACAGGAAAATGTTGCTCCGGAGAGAAAGAACACGAGTAAATCGTAGATGAACCTACTGTGTATTAGCTGTTTCATGCATCTCCACAGAAGTCTTAACAGCATCATGTCAAAACCTCTTCAGGCCCTGCGCAATTCACCCCCGTCTTACACGTACTCTTATTCAATCTGGACGTTATGGCTATTCAAAACCTCTTTTTCGTAGTCAGCATCACTTTAACTGAAAAAAATCATGACTAGTATGATTTGAACATTAGTGAAAAAATGCGCACTTGAGTGTCTGGATATCTGTAAAGTTTCTCGTGTTTTCTGTTCATCCTTTTACGAAATACTTCCAGAAATATTTCGAGACAGGTTTCCTTTGGTTTCACAAAATGGATTCAGGGTCTCCTATGCACATCTCGAGCTGGCCATGAAGTCAAAGCCTTCATATCACCACGGAGTCATGTAAAAAGACGGAGAATCACAGTAGCTGGCTTACTGAGTATGAAGTAATTTAAGGAAAACAGAACCACAGAAGATTATCAGGTTTACATGCCTCCCACACACCTCTAGTTTTGAAATATTACCTTTAACGAGGCCAGTTTATCAAGATTTATTTAGCAAAAAGCAGCTTTCCTAACGAGACGTTTTTCTCAGAAAATTATCCTAAAGTTTCCTCCTGCCTCACAACGTGAAAAATATTTAGTTGCAAATAACAGGTAACGGTCGTGCGACTTTCCTGAGCCGAGAATGCATTTGTATAGAATTTTTGGGCTTATTAAGAGTCTTCATGATGCAAGAGCAGATTTGTATGAAATAAATGGTTTCACTGTTAATAACAAAACACACACACACACACACACACACACACACACACATATATATATATATATATATATATATATATATATATATATATATATATATATATATATATATATACATACATACATACATACATACATACATACATACATACATACATACATACATATATATATATATATATATATATATATATATATATATATATATATATATATATATTATATATATATATATATACATATATATGTATACATACATGCATACATACATACATACATATATATATATATATATATATATATATATATATATATATATATATATATATATATATATATATATATATATATATATATATATATATATATATATATAGTATGCACAAGATGAGGCTAAATATAATGCATATCCCATTGACCTCACTGAAACAATTCGTTTTTCTCTAAAACTTAATATGGTAATAATACTATTGTTTGTAAACTTATTATTACTAATAATATTGTCTATAAATTTATTAAATAAAACGAATTTGTCTAGGAGGGATTCAGTCACGCTTGTATATGTTCTCAATAATTTGTCCTGATGAAAATCAAAGCTGGCGACTCTACACAAAAACCCAACTTGCTCGAAACACTCACTCACCTCGAAGCCCACGGATTGTTTGCAGTATTCGGCTTAGGGGAAATCCCTCTGTACAAAATCCTTTGTCCAATTCCCCCTCTCTCTGTCAGACAGATGAATGACTCTTACTATTTCACCATTTACTAAAAAATATGAGGATATCCTTTTGCCCATCAGGCATGTCAGACTGTAGGCCATTATTTTGTTATATATATATATATATATATATATATATATATATATATATATATATATATATATATATATATATATATATATATATATATATATATATATATATATATATATATATATGCTTCTAGGTTATTTTTAACAGCACAGAATAACAACATGGCAATTTGACACAATTGGCTTAGATTGCGCTGTAAGCTGAGAACGTGAGAAGAAACATCTAATTCGAGACCGAATTGCAGGTGGGTTAATATATCCATTATGCGTCTTCTCGTTAAATTATTAAAGAATATAGAAAATGAGTGACCACTGGCTCAGTGGTCAAAGTCACTGCACATCGTAGTTTTTAAATCGAACAGTGGTTCGAATCCCACTACTGACGAAGCCCTTATCAATTATAATTACTTTTGGGTGTAATTTATTCCCGAGGTATGCTGAATCGGATATTAAGGGATATTCGTGGCAAATGTTTGTCATTATAAAAAATGTCACAGTATGGTCTTATAACAAGAATCCAAGCTTGCATGAGGCCACGAGCACCCTCAACCACTGGGGGAAATGACGCATAAGGAAATAGTGGTCAGGTTCCTCTCCTCATGATAGGGAGGTCAGGTTCGATTCCCGGACGACACTGGGCCCATTACCCAAATCCTGTTAAATGTTGTTGCATCCAAGTGAATGTAAATAGTGACTGAGGGTATCTAGCAGTCAGTCAATTCTGCAGGGTAGCACATAGAGCAGTAAGGGCTTGTTGTTACAACCAGCCAACAATTCTGGGCTAGATGGAAAGGGCTAGATAGAAATTGCATACATACACACACACACACACACACACACACACACACACACACACATATATATATATATATATATATATATATATATATATATATATATATATATATATATATATATATATATGTATGTATATATGTATGTATGTATGCATGAATGTATATGAAATTAAACCTAGAAGTTGCCTTTATATCAGATAAATTTGTCCCATACACTGGATATCGTCACCAACTCATTACTTCTAACGGAATCTTATTCGCTTATATTCAATACTATTATTGTAAAAAGTGCGTAAAAAGCAATTTTCTTGACAGGGAATGGTTGCGTAATTCAGCGCTGCTTCGCTATTCTCTTCACTGACATTCACAACCCTTATTCAGTGAACCCCTGACCGAACCCAACTCGATAATCCTCGTTTTGATCAGGAGCTGAACTTGTCGAGGGCCTTGTCACAACTGTTGTTGACACGTCCGATGGATTTCGTGGCGTCACAAGGTCGACGATTCCGGACAAATGATGCCATGCGTTTATGAATGAGTAATCTGTCTGCATTGGCATAAAGGCTAAATTTTGTATAACAAATACTGAATTGCAATTTTTACATGCTTTTTTGCTTCACTTCATAAGTCATTTTCATTTACTTTTTTGTGTTTTGATTTCAGGCTAGCGATCTCCTCAAGTGCGTAATTCCATGTAGCTTTCAAACAGTTCCTACATAAAAGTGAAAAAAGATAAAGATCCCAAAAAATAAAAAAAAAGTTTATTTCATGTACTTATTAAACCTTCATTTGCGGAAAACTGAAATTATTGCTTCATCCATCAATAAGACGAGATGGGGGAAGGACGCCTACTTGAATATTCATCACCTTGAATATCGCCTTGATTACACAAACACCGACGCTTGTCGACAGAATTTACCTTGTTCTGTCATACAGCCATTTTGCCATTCCCTCTCTTGCAGAAACAAAAATGAGACGAATTTATAATTCCTGTTATAATGCAAGAAAAATGACACATCTCGAACTTTATGTAGTTATTTTTGTCCTTTTTTTTTAAACAGATAGTTCATGATCTGGTTCGGTAATATTGTTAACATGCTTTTTTGCCAATATGAACAAAATATTACCAATTATAACTCATTATTGAGATGAAGGCTTCTTATCTCACGGCAACTACTTTCCCTGTCTACGTTTCTCTTCTTCAGAATTCGTTTGAGAATACAGCAAGTTCTTGTCTCCAGTTCACAGCAGCTGCATTTGCATACAAATAGCCATGCAGCTATCAGACTAAATAGCCGTTACATGTCTGTTATTAGCGGTGGGTGCATCTGAAATTGCTGATAAACCACCGCAGTTGCCTCTCGTACATTAGACATCAAAGAATTTTTACTGCTTAGGGTGATATTATTATTATTATTATTATTATTATTATTATTATTATTATTATTATTATTACTGCAACCCTAGTTGTCTTACATTTTAAATATGATTTCCAAGGGGCAATCGTAAATATTATGTCTGAAACTCTATACGTTATTTGAATCAATACAAAGGTTTTGATGGCGTTATAGATTTCCTTTAGTATGAAAATGCCAAGTGAATATACAACATTATCTTCGCTGCTCCAACGGGCAACATTGCACAATTCAGAAATCACATCATCAGGGAGATCCTCCTGATGATGTGATCAAGAATCATGAAACGTCGGAATAAATGGTTACTGTCATCTGCTTCTGTGTTCCTATCTGCCTGATGATGTGATTAAGAATCATGAAACGTCGGAATAAATGGTTACTGTGTCATCTGCTTCTGTGTTCCTGCCCTTGATCTTGATGCAAATGTGATGTGCGCCGTGTTCGCCTTTGCTCCATGGTTGTTTTTGGTCTTCCTGCGGGAGTGTCTGCAGTACAATGGAGCTTAGCTTTGTTTATTTTGTCTGTCTCTTCATTCTCCGTCTCCGATTCAACAACTACCTCAACTTCCAGCATTTCGTTCGAGCAAGATATGGCCCATTACTTCTTCATAAGTGCCGTAAACTTGAAAAAACTCTACCGAAAAAGGAAAAAGTAAGCTTGGATGTGAATTTTCTACAATACTGCCAGATATATATATATATATATATATATATATATATATATATATATATATATATATATATATATATATATATATATATATATATATATATATATATATATATATATATATATATATAAGTACTTTTCATTTCTTGCATAATCCATGTAGACACTTCATATCATTCATTGCTTCTCGTAAATGACCACTCAAGAAAAGTGACTTTTATACGCAGTAGAGGAAAGTCTGATTAGAGATCAATATCCGTTATTAACGAGTATAGAATCTACCATTTATTTTACATCACCCTTATTTATCACCTCATTATTATTATTATTATTATTATTATTATTATTATTATTATTATT
>NC_089787.1:6598064-6608064 GCF_040412425.1 Macrobrachium rosenbergii
CCCACGGAATTGGTTCCTTCCTAATCAGGCTTTGAATAATCCTTTGCCAAAGTTAATTTATATTCCTACAATTTATAATTTATGTATGAATGATATATATATATATATATATATATATATATATATATATATATATATATATATATATATATATATATATATATATATATATATATATATAGAACTGAATATAACTTCGCCTCATAACCCCAAAGCAAAGGAAAAGAGAGCAAGAAAGAAGGAATAAGAAAAAGCTATTTAGAAACTTGGGGCAAATAGTGCTTTGCCTTCCCGTGGCTTCTTATAATATTTCCCAAAAGCAAAGGTCCGTCGGGGGAGGCCTTTCTTTCCAAGAAAGGGAAAGGCTTAAGACGAAGATGAATAAGTAGAGGAAAGGAAGATGGGAGAAAGCGACTTTCCGTGAGGAGTTCAGTTCTTGTTGCAGTCTCTTTGGCGTCACCGATTTCCATCTCGAGCTGCTGGGCGGAACTTCATTATGCAGATTCACTCTTTTCGATTCAAGTCTTGGAATATTCAGTGAGCAATTTCTGGCTGATAAAGCATTCGAGACTCTGAAAAACCAAAACTAAAAGGAGGTGAAGTTGCTCGTACTGGATGAGGCAAAACATCATTTCTTAGTGGTCTGTTTGTCGAGCTTATATGAGACATTTGAGATGAATGAAGCCTGTCCCTCTACATTTTCTATCATAACTTGCTTCCAAAAAAATGAGCTATTTTTAAAGATTACCGACCGCGAGTTCCGCTCACTAACAAGTCAAAGAACCGCTTAACAAAGTATTATAAAGTGGGATTTAGTCACTCTATCACTGGTTGAAAATATGAACACCTCTCATTTATTTCAGAGAGAGAGAGAGAGAGAGAGAGAGAGAGAGAGAGAGAGAGAGAGAGAATCACAATTCAATTAGGAGGCAGGTAGATACTGTAAAAGATAAAGACACTCAACGAAAAGGAGATAACTTTCCTATTTTCAGGAAACGAAATCGGGGAGAACCTTGTTGTAGCAAATGAATCTTTAGTAAAATATGATTATTTAAGCCTCATAACTGATGCTATTAAGTGCTTTACTTATAGTGTTTATTATTTCTTGGACTCTCGGTCAGGCAAAAAGGGATTCCAGGAACTGGAAGGTTCCAAGAAAACTAGGACTGAAGGAAGTTAATGGCGAACACCTCCCCCCAGCCACCCCGACTCTAAAGGGTTTCAGAGAAGATTTGGTCAAACTCTCTTCAGGAACAGTGTTTGTTCGAGAAGCCTTGTGAAAGGGAAAGGTGTTTGCCCCACCTGGTCTCCGGGACTAGGAGACTTGAGGTGAGGACTGGAGAACGTGGAGAAGGATGTCTTTCGAATAAGATAAAAAAAATTTTTATCTTCTTATTGTACTTGCTTGAACTGCAAATTTCTTTCCATTTTTTCCATACAAATTTTTCAACCTCAATAGGCCTGCTTGACTGAGTGTCTCGCTATCTATTGCATACGGAAATGCTTACTGAGGCCTGAAAACTTTGTGCCCACTATGAACTAGAATCTTTTAGGCTTCCTTTAGGTATATAACTGGTGTTATCATGTCAGACACCATCAAACAATAAAAAAAAATATGCATAAGTGTGTGGGGATCCCAGCACAAGGCGCACTCCAGCTACCTAATCGAAAATGCCAGTGCGAGAATAATTGTTCTTTTCGGCAATCAGTTAAAACACCTTTGTAATGGTGTGTCTTACGCATTGATAAGGCAAGTTCTTGTTAACTTTCTTCGGAGTAGGATCATAACTGATCCGTAAACAGAGTCTCTAGTTGATTTGTCCTATTTGCACACTTTCGAACGAGGTCTCAGGGTACAGCGCTAAGATTCTCGATGATTTACCTTGTTCAAGTAGCAGGAGATCATTCCTTATCATTTTTGTTTCGATTTCTCTGTTGTCTAGTTAAGAAATGCAATTACAGAGATTAAAATTGTAAAAAATATGATTACATAACTGAAATTGAGACCTTAAGATATATTGGCCCCTTGCGTTAATTAAGGGGACCCATGAGAAGTTTCTTCAACTACAGGCACTGAAGTGACTAGACTGGAAACTCAATTCTTTCCCTTAATGAAGCCAAGTGAAAACAAGAGAAGGAAAGAGGAAAGAACATTATATATATATATATATATATATATATATATATATATATATATATATATATA
The DNA here is from genome assembly GCF_040412425.1 of Macrobrachium rosenbergii. Taxonomy (NCBI): domain Eukaryota; kingdom Metazoa; phylum Arthropoda; class Malacostraca; order Decapoda; family Palaemonidae; genus Macrobrachium; species Macrobrachium rosenbergii. Next base: position 6,600,271 of record NC_089787.1, read on the forward strand.
TATATATATATATATATATATTGAACGAGAGCGGAGATTAGCCAAAGTAAAATGGCATTGATTATTAATATATGTCAGGGCCACGTGAATGTAGAAAACAGAAGAAGGGAAGAACCCCAAAGCTTGTGACTTGCATGAGCAAAGAACCTGTTACCGAACAGAGCAATGAAAATATTTGTACAATATTTACATTTTTCTTTTTTGGAGTCGTAGGCCAGTGAGACAGGATGTTTGAAATAAGTGGGCTTGAAGGTTATGTCCAGCTGACTGCTGAGAGCTTTTCTTAAGATAAACTAACCACATTCTGTTATGAACTAAACTTAAATAGACCCTTGCAAATTGCAAATCCATTGACTAAATTGATAAGAGGTTGTCATATACAGTATTCCTTCAAACATGTCTGTAATTGGATTTTGAGCAATTCCCAGACCTAGTGAGCTCACTCACTCGCAGTGAGCATCAGAAAATCTCAACTGTATTTCAACGGACAATTGTAAAAGACTGGGATTTTGTGGGTAAAGAAGTTCTTATTTGTATTCTTAACTGAGTAATATTTATTAGGCTTTCAGGTTTTGGGTATCCACGAAATTTTTGGTTGATCAGATAGATTATTCTCATATCAGAAAATGCTAATCCAAGTGCTGTATTTCGACCTTCCTTTCCTAAGAATAAGGTTATATGGGGCCTTTCAAGCAAATTTATAAATGCAGTATGAGATTTATTTGTTTACAAACCCAGCCTTACATAAGAAAGTGGGGAGGGATGACTTTGTCTAATGAGATGTCGAAGATTATGAAAAAAAGGGTCTGATTTTTTCCTTAAAATGAGAAATTGCTTTTATGCATCCGTCTGTCTATCCTGTTTAAAACCAACACACTCATTCATTTCAGGAACAAAACGAAGATCATGAGAAGACAATTACCTTCCCTGCTGCAGCAGAAGCGTTGCTTTGTTGTCTACAAGTCAGCAGCTGCGGTGCATCAGTCCCAACTAAACATTTGCATTGAGCTCTCTCTCTCTCTCTCTCTCTCTCTCTCTCTCTCTCTCTCTCTCTCTCTCTCTCTCTCTCTCTCTCTCTCTCTCTCGATATATTTGCCCCAGAAACACTGCTATTTTACATATTTTGCATCAACGACCAAGTGAGGACATGTAAAGCTTCAATCAGCCTTTCGTTCCAGCGTCTCCCGCCATCCCAAGCAATATACCATCTTTTTCATCCTTATGGTCAAATCATCTATACAACGGTTATATCTGTGGGTATTCCGTGAATTTCGTCTGAATAGGACTAACGCCTTCAGTCATTAGTGTAAACTTTGACGGGTGACTTTGGCTATAGGATGAATGGGACGGAGGATTTGACATAACTTCAGAAATGCTAAACCTCCCCAAATGCTCTCTTCAGCGGCAGGGAATATCTCATATGAATATATGTGAGGCTGGGGTGTTTTGTTTCCTAGATCCACTATATATCAAGGATAATTGTGAGGGAGGTTAAGGTTATGAGGGTAAATGGGAGTGAATATAACGGATGATGGTAGTAAGAGAACATATGCGAGAGGGTATGAGTGAAAAAAGAAAGGCAGCAGGTAGTGTGCAAGAGATCTGGAAGAGATTTCATTTATCTATGGAACTCAAAGTTAAGTTATATGAAGGGATTGTTTAATCAATTCTCCTTTATAAAAGTGAAGTGCAAATGGTGAATATGCCGGAAAGAAAAAGGCTGAAGTTCTTGAGATGACCTGTGGAGGAAGAAGAATTTGAATGTCGAAATTGCAAGTTCTGTAGAAGGAGTTGTAAAAGGGTTAGCTCTGGTGAAAAAAATAAAGCAGAGTGCTTTATTATGGTCCTTCATATGGAAATACTACACGGCGGTAGGGTGTTAAAAGCTGTATAGATCAAAATTATCTTGAGGGAAGGGTAGGGGAAGCCTCGAAAGGGTTGCGTAGATGGATTGAGAGCTACTGTAAAGGACGGTTGTTCGGGTGGTTTAGATTTAGCTGCCATACCAGCACGTGCTCTTGGCCTAAGGCGGATCCTAAGGAAGGTAATGTGTGTAAAGAGAGCAGAGTGCCAGTCTGAACCTTCGGAGACACAGGGAAGATACGATCTTAATGCGTAGGATGCAGGAGATTGCGTGTAGGTTGGACTTCCTCCACTAAATGTAAGACCCAGGTCAATGCTCATTTGATGACCTTCGCAACAAACGCTGTCAAATCCCCTTCAAAACAGAAACAAACTGCTTTCGTCGACTAAATACTCGAATCTATACAGTAAGCTGATATCACGACGTTTACTCCAGTTGACGCCGAAAAATATCGCTGCATTTGCTAAATGGTTTTCGTCGTTGATGAGAAGTTCTAATAACTTCTTATCCTAAGTAACAATATGCATAGTCTAATAAAACATAAGTATTCTCATTGTAATGATAAGATATGACACAAAACTTTGTAGCGAAGAAAAGGACTCAAGAAAGCATGGCAATGCAAGAATGCTTCATTGCAGCCACCTCCTTTATTTCTTCCCTGGATAAGAATTTCTCGATAAGAAAAAAAAAAAAAAATGAAAGTGAAAGTGTTTCATTTCTTTTTGAAGGTTCATCAATCCTTTGCACTTAAATACACAACAACGAACTTCCGTGCAAGTTCGTATTGTTTATTGTTATAAAAATCTGTTCATGATGAAGAACCATTCTGCATAAATGCTCCTTCTGTCTGCCTGTCTGTCAGTCGCCTCTTTTCGTCAAGTGGAGAGTTGAATGAAGTCTCCCGAAAGCATCGCACATTACCTGATGAACGGGAGTTGTGCAGTAAGGCCATCAGTCTGGAGAGCTGTGTCATGGGAGCGTCTAAGATTTCCATCGGTAAAAATGGAAAAGAACCGAAAAAACGAAGATATAAAATAATATCATCTTCATATGCTTTTTTTCCCTAATTTTAGGAAATTGATATGTCTTCTTTGCCTGAATAAATTCAGAATGACAAATACGAATGATGATGTTGGTTTACACAGACAAATCGACAAAGGCAATAGCACAGGCAAACACAGACAACCTCCAATAACTATCAAAATGAATATTAAAGGTTGCAAGAAATGCCCCAACGACAATCACCACCTCGCAGGCTCAATGGTCTACAAAGCGAAAACGTTAAATATGTTGAACAGGTTCGATAACTTTCAGAGATTAAAACTTTCAAATTTTTCAGGTCTGGAAGCATATGGCGGTATTTTACTTGCATTTCATTCCTTTATGTGAAAAGTTATTAGTTTTGGCGGCGTGAGTGTTTATTTAGCCTCTTTTTGCTGTGAAAACATCAGATATTTTTTATTATGCAAAATGTCCAGATGAATTCTCAGATATATCCGCACAGACATGAGGATTTGCACTCGTAAGAAAACAATCGCAATCAGCCTTCCCAGCTGATTTTCAGTAGGCTATACTTTTCTTGAATGATCATACCTTTTGCGTAACTACGCGCCTAGAATACTGGTCTTATTTTCAGTTGCACTGTGTTGTCTTCTGAAAGGAAACAAACGACCGAGTTGAAGGAAAGGTATTTCCGTAGATCAACCGCACTGCCCTTGCCACTGTGCGTGATCTGAGGAGCTATGTTGAGAGTAGGAGTGTTCATTCTTACTCCGACAAGCAATTAATTCTTTTAAGTACTCTGTGAATACCAGTAACTATCTCACTTCTTTAATTTCCTGGCATTTATTACACTTCATCCTGCAAGAGGTCAGTCTCTGTATTTCCTACTTCAGGTCGCGGCCTCTCCTTTTCCTTCGTCTCATTTTTTCCCTTCGGAAAAAAAATTGAATAAATTCATAAATAGAACCACCGTCAAAAAAAGGCCAGTGCTCTTATACACAGCTAAAACCAAACCAAATCAAACAAAACGAAACTGGCACAGGAGTAGGTCACAGTAATGAAAGAAATTGAATTTTGTGAGTGAAAGAACGCTTCTAGAATTGCGGTTTGTTTGGTCCAGACACGTGAAGCCGTCTCAGTGGAACAATTGCAAAGCCTCTGCTTGTGTTACCGTGTCCCATAAACCCTGGTCTTTTCCAGGTCATTTTAGGAGGACAACAGGAAAGAGGGGAAAAATGGAAGTTATCTGACAGAAGAATTAAGGAAAGGTCGTCCATTTTCTGAAGGAACATCTAATATAACAACTAGATTTCATTCTTTTTATTTCAATATTCCAACAGCAAGAAATAAAATAAAAAATTGCAGTATTTTCAGGTCCTACCTTTACACGTTATTGTTCCCTGGAAAAAGTAATATGAAATAAAATCTAGATTAATTATTCCTGTCGTATGATATGAATGAAAGCAAAGAGATTATACAAATTGAAGTGCGATAAAAATATGTATGATAAATATTACCTCAGACAATAAGTGGTATTCACGTTTCCCCATTATCAATAATTCATTGTATGTTTAATTACCTACTATGTTAGGGATGTATGAATGTATCTCAAGATATTAAATATTTACGAAATATTCTTATTTGGTAAGTCAGGAAAAATAAGTTATACAGTTTTTATATTAAGTCAATTAATATAAATAAACTTCCCTTTTATATTAAGTATATTATCACACTGAACTTCCTTGTGATATTAAACTGGAGATTATCCTAATTTCTAACATAAATAAATCTTCCCAGGAAAAGATTTAAATATTAATTTGATTTGTCATTTTCATAATCTTTTGAAAATCATGTTTTCCTTGTCTATCTATATCAACCTTTCCTGCAGATGCGTGTTTCCCACCCTCCGGTTTTTTTGTAATATTACGTTTTCTTATTTAATACTATTTTCATTTTATTATTTTAGAACTCCTTACGTTAATTCTGTTGAATACAGCCTGCACACCGGATAAGACCATCGTTCCCCGACCCCTAACAATAGAAATCATTCTTGGCGAGGTCCTTCATGGTAATTGAAAGTGATAATAAATTAGCACAACCCCTTTTCGGGCTTTGCGCTACAAATATATAATCTGAAGATGACCAAAAATGCTTGGAACTCTTCGCCGAACTTCGGAAGTACTGAGCGTGTAAAATAATGTTTCCAGGCACATAAATATTTTATGTAAAATTTTGTTAAAATTAACAAAAAATAGTTATTTATTAAAATTAATTTTCACAAGTATTAATGAGCGTATTTTTTTTAATTTATGCTTTCATAATATCATAAAAATTAAATTTTTAAAAACAATAATAAGTAGCGACTGTTCAGAACCCCCTGCCAGTGAGAGCAATAGATTTCGGTAGTGTCCCCTGTGCCAGGTAAGCGTGTTCTAAATAGTAATTTTGAGTGATGTCATTGGCCAAGGCAAGAAATCAAAGCTTGCCTGGCACAGGGGACACCAGAGATTTCTGTCACAATAGGAATGAAATGGGTGTGATCGTGACTGACACGGTTGCTTTTGCATTTAAATCTTTATTTGTAGGACCACTGCTGGATGAATATCAAAACTGGATAAAAAGAAAAAAAACCTTCCTCAAAAAAAATTGTAAAAAAATTATTTTTCAAGGTTAGCTGACCTTGACATTATATATATATATATATATATATATATATATATATATATATATATATATATATATATAATATATATATATATATATATATATATATATATATATATATATATATATATATATATATATATATATATATATATATATATATATATATATATATATATATATATATATATATATATATATATATATATATATATATATATATATATATATATATATATATATATATATATATATATATATATATATATATATATATATATATATATATATTATATATATATATATATATATATATATATATATATATATATACATATACATATATATATATATATATATATATATACATATATATATATATATATATATATATATGTGAGTGTGTGTGTGTTCTCAGATATAAGACAAGCATTGTAAACCTCATTAATTTGAAAATTTGCAGCTCAGTCGTTCATTTCCACAATTCTTTTTCAATTACACTTTTGCCAGATTCGCTCCTGTTTGATTCTTAGTATGCCACAGGAATTCATAAATTCATATAGTATTACAAAATATACATGTTTGACCCGTGTCTCGGACTTATTAGACTGTACTCAATGAGATATGCCATGAATTTAATTCAGCTCCCTACAGAGGGTGCCCCCCTCCCCGGGTTGGACGATTCGGCGACTGGATGATTTGGAATATAGCACTATTTTCGTCTTCCTTGACCAATTTCAAAAAATTCACCGCCCCCCCCCCCATTGGATCAGTGAGGCTCATATTCAGCATTTCACTGAATTATTGGAAATTCTAGAGGGAATGAACTCGTGCACCTGTAGAAATTAGCGGAGACAATGATAGTCTACTCTTTATTTCGTCTGGTAGATGGCCTACCTTCAAGCTTATGAGAGAAGCTGGTAGTGAACCAGTGAGCCATAATTATTAATTCTAGTTTAAAAACCATATCCTGCAAGGCCTCTGCATGAATTACCTGTCCTGGTCGTCACAGAATCGCTGAATATGGAAATTTTCTCTCACACTGAATTCATTCCCTCCTTCATACAAGCTGGGGAGATCGATATTGTCTGGGACGAAGATCCTCAATGCCATTCTTTACGTCACCCCTCCGTCAGCATTCAAGCTGGCGATGCGAGGACTGCCGGGAAAAGGACTCCAGAAGCGTCCTCCCTCACACCGTTCCTCCTCAGCCATAAAGCGAGCACATAACATGTAGATTGTGCATCATGATTCCCTTTGTTTAAAGGGACTGGGTATAATGGAAGCGTTATTAATAACTATGATACAAGTCAGGGAACGGTCTCAAATGTATTTCGGGGATATTTTCAGCATGCTGTTAAAGCACTGAGGAGAGGTGTGCAGAAAGCAAGCACACACACACTCACTCGTAAGTCAACTTGCTTAAACTGTTGATCTAATATAAGGACAAATTTATTTAAAAGTTTGCTTTTATTTTATGCTGCCTTCCGGAACACATTTAACTAGCAAGAGATGATGCAGACATATTTGTCATGTATTAATTCAATAACATTATGTAGGAAAAGATAATTGAGCAATGTGTTTCAGTATAAAAAAAATCCATTGTTAAATCAGAGCGCAATTTAGAACTCTACAAAAGCTTTTGTGTATCAAACGTCCTCTTGGCTACTGGCATGTTCCCATTTTCACCTTTATGGATGAGACAGAAAAGCAAGTATATTTCTTGTACCAACATAAGAACAAATGACAAAGTTGCAACGAAAAGAATTATAGAATCTGTTAAAAAAATGGAGGGAGTCACACAGTAAAAAAGCAAACTGTTCTAAGTACTCATTTGCTGCGTATGATACAGTGATTATTATAGGGATAATTTAGTACAAATCTGAACAACCTCTATTGCTGTCCTTGCTAGAATCTTATATGGTGTTACTACACGACTAAGTATGTGGCAAGTTTTGGTAAACATAATTTGCGGTGAGGAATATCATGATGACCTCAGATTCATGAAGATTGTACGTCTTTCGTTACATATTGTCATTCTTACATGATTGTATTCTAAGAAATTTTGGTAAGTAACAATTAACTGAGGTCACAGGGATCACAGACGTTGCATGGTCGCCCCGACGGAATCTTCGCTACCTCCGATTCAATGGAAATTCAATCAAATGTTTTTGCTGGCATCTTATAGAGGAAATTTGCCAGACTCTCTCTCTCTCTTCCTTCTTTTTCTTTTTTCCCCGTTCCTGTTTAGCATCGATAAAAAT
>NC_089787.1:6613064-6710564 GCF_040412425.1 Macrobrachium rosenbergii
ATTCAAGCTTCCAAAGAATATGCTGTTCATTCGAAAGAAGTAACAGAAGGTAAAGAGAAATATAGAAAGATAAGTTATTAGAAAACCAGATAAATTAAAAAAATAAATAAATAGAAATGTAAGTAAATTACTAAAATACAAAGAGAATAGTATTAGAGTAGTAATGCATTACATCTTCCCTTGTACCTCTGAAGTTCCAATTGCACGACACCCTCAGGGAGGTTGTTCCACAGTCCAGTGGTGTGAGGAATAAAGGACCTCTGGAACTGAGAAGTTCGACAGCGGATGCTATCGAACGGACGCACATTGAGTTGGTTTGATAGGGAATGACGATTGTGGAAATCGCACTGGGGCAAAGTGTCTTTACTTTTGACCAGGAAGGAAAGGAGTCTTGAGGGAACTTGCAGAGGAAGATGCTTTCACAAATTAGCTAAGATTCCAGAAGGGGAGGGTGGAAGTACACACACACATACATATATATACAACATATATGTGCGTGTGTGTGTGTGCCACCCTCCGAAGCCACAGCAGTTCTTCAGAAGCACTCATGTAAGGGCGCTGGTTTGTTAACCACTATGATGATACCCAAAATATGTATGCTGTACAATAACTCTTTTCCCACCCATTATCTCTCAATGGGACAAATGTCCGTATAAACTTACATGACAGGTTAGGTAAGGTAAAGAAACCTTAGAGTAACTTTGCGCACTTTTGGTAGGCTGCCACCAGCTGTGGCGTTTGTAGCACACCAACAGCAAAAAAGAAACAAACAATACAAAATAGGAAAAAGTAACAAGTGCACTGGAATGTACGGTAACGCGTTCTAAGGAGATGTGGGTAGGTAATGATTTGCAACGTAAGTTTATACTAATATCACCTTGACGCTGTTTGTGATTGACAAATGCAACTGACTTTCATACAAACTTACGAAAAAAAATCTTTACTACCACTAAAGGTACAAAACAGCATTCACCAAGTAAAAATATACATAATCTCGCCCACTGAATAGCCTGACAAACTCAAAAATAACCTTAACACTTCAATGGCTTCCGACACAAAATACACATATACAGTACCAGTAAGAAAATAATGAGGTAACACAACGAAATCAAGTTTTGCCAAGGTTAGGCTAACCCCAAAACCACTTCACCTAGTTTCGCAGACATGAGATTTGGCCTACCTTAGCCTACAGCATCAGATACCTTTAAAATCACCAATTCTCAAAAACCCGCATTGACCACAGATAATACTTTCTCATACTGACACCTTTGAGAAGAATACAGAGTATAATATACTCGAAGAGATGGTTTGCGTCTTACGGCAGTCCTGCTGCCTCTGGCTGTTCTCCCCAGACAAAATATTACGAGTCTTGCGTTTCCTTTTAAACAAGGGACTGGACTTGATTTCACCCTTAGCCTTAATCGGGAACATCAGCCTCGGAACTCGTATTTCACCCCCAGAACTTGTTGCCTGAGAGGGAAAAGAGAACTCTCAGTTCTCATACAAATAAATTTAACTAAGCCAGCACAAGGGACCTACAGTTGGTATGACTTTTATAACAATGACAAGAGGCGGGAAGGCGATTAATAGTTAAATAATTACGTTATCAGGTTATAACAGCTTCCCTTTTAATTGTTTCAAGCTCCAGTAAACAAATGGGCATTATCTTACCGTATGTTACTGCATAATGTTGCGTTGTTATAAATGCCACCTAGTCAGTTATTGGCCTTGCTGCTGGGGACATGGAAAGGGCGTCTCGTTATCCCCTCGTGGCTTTGTTGATGTTCGTTCATCTGTCTGTGATACAAGAGTATATATATAAAGCATATGTAGGTGTGGCAGTATATATACTCATGTAACATTTCATCTGTCCATATTTTACCAGTGAACAGGGGCACAGAAGGAAGTGCTCGAAATATACGGTTGCAACGTTCAAATAGTTTTTTGTGGGCCTTATTTATCTTCATATTATACTGCTGTATTACAGTAAAAGATATATATGTATATGTATATATATATATATATATATATATATATATATATATATATATATATATATATATATATATATATATATATATATATAAGTGCAAAAGCTTTTTCATAACATATAAATTCATTAATACATGCTATCAATATAATGTTTTTCTCTATAACCTATCAAAAATAGTATATGCTACCTAATAAAATAGTAGGCAATATAATATCAGTCCAGAATTTTTTTCATAAATTATAAAAATAAATGCCCTGATGAGGTTAGGCCAGGACATGGTATTCTAGAAAGGTTTTTCCCATCGTTTTACACTTGCCCCAAAGTGTTCTTCATAACCTGTTAAAATGTATGCTATCAATATCAATTTTCTTCATAACCTATATACGCTACCACTGTACATGTTTTCCGTTCAGATATTGGAGAGGCAAATAAACAAACAACTGCGAGGATAAAGTAAACAAACTCTGAACAACCAAGCCTATACAAGTCACGAGTCAGACGACAACGCACTGCAGTAAAATGAAGCTTTGTGGTCTTATATAATTATTTTGATATTATGAAATATAGTAATCACTAATCTGAATATCACTAATGTAGGAAAACAAATCCCTTACCTAGATACACACATGGGCGTTCTGGCGTTGTTGCTATCCGCCCAAGCGAGACAATTCCGTTTGCTTCCGTCATCTCTTGTAACAAAACTTGCGAGACGCAATCGTTCAAATTTTTTCCCCATACGGGTTGTACTTCTCTTGCTTATGGCAATGGAATTGCGTGAATGCACTACATGGTATGAAAATCCGAAAAGGAAATGCGTCACAAAGCACTAGGATATCGCTTGAGCCAGAACCACACACAAATCGAAATAGTTTATTGGTAAAACCCGACTCTCTCTTGGGAACTGTTACGTACTTATATAATTTCATATTTCCGAAAATACGCAATAAAAATATGTCAAGAAATATAAAATACTGTATGTATACTAGTTGGCATTGTACATCTGTGATACGACTATGACCAGTTCAAAAATCTAGGTACATAGATATATATTTACTTTGATGATTTGATATTTTATTTTTAGAGAACGAACGATCTCTTAACGTAGAAAATGGGTAGTTTTAGTAGGATACGAAAGTAAATTTCTCATTTTCTACTATGCAGAATTGGCAAGTCATACTGACATTGTAAGACAGTTTGTCGCTCAATGTCGCTCACAGGGCGATATTGCAGGGCGATATCGAGATACATAGATACATATGTACTCTATTATATTTTTGAGAGAAAGAGCCAGTTTTTATCGTAGATAATGTGTATTTAGTAGGAAAGTAAAGTATATTTCTCACTTCCACCTAAAAAGTTATACAGAAATTTTGCGTCAATTTTTCGCCCAGTGCTGCTCAAATGCCGGTAAATACGGTGAGCAAAATTGTAAAAAAAAAAAAAAAAAAATCTTTAAAAAATTTTGTTAGCAATAATATTTCAGGACACATGTTTATTTAGACATATACCAGTCCAAAACGGTAAAAAAACTAATAATCGGTAATTCCTCGAAATTCGGTCAGCGCGTCCCAGAAGCTAAAAGCTTCAGGAATATGAAAATTGGTAAACAATATAAGACGTAAACGAAAAAAGCATAAAATGTATAAGAATGGAAATGTTTTTCCTGAAAATATGATGAATGGAAGTGGAAGACGTTGATCCTCCTTCCTTCCTTCCTTCCTTCCTTCAAAGAAGTACGGCAGTGCTGAAGAATTTCATGAGAGCAGGTTTGAGGGAACTGATTAGGAAACTGCCTGAAGCAGATTCCAGATGACAGCCCTGAAGAAGGGGGGTCTGGCGATGTTCGAAAAATTGACGATTTTTCTTGTCTGATGAACTGAAACTAGATCTTAAAGGTGAGGGGGACAACAAACAGGATAAGAAAGAGGACGGGAGACTGATTTCTTGAAAGGAGCAGGAGGAGTGCGAGAGACGAGGGAAAGGGTCAGAAAAGGTCATAATTTTCTCAGAGCGCCAAGACGATCTCCATCGACGCTCGCGTTGATTGACCAATTGAACATTGGCCTTCCATGAAGGGATTATTCTGAAGAAAGTACAATGTCATTTCATGCGTTATAAGTGAACGAATTGTCGCCACAAAATGTCATAAAATAAGAGCCTGTGTGAAAAAATATCTTATTTGGTTATTGTATAGATCAAGCAATTTCTACTCCCGTATACATATTCATACATGCGTAAACATATATGAATACTACATAATAAACATATTCAAATGGCACAGTTTTTAACGCCCCGCCACCGTTCTTGATACCTTTATATACATATATATATATGTATATATATATATATATATATATATATATATATATATATATATATATATATATATATATATATATATATATATATGTATATACACACACACACACACACACACACACACACACACACACATATATATATATATATATATATATATATATATATATATATATATATATATATATAGATACATAAAATACAAATGTCCTTGCAGAGACGTGTCAGGGTTTCGAGGGCCATCAGGGGCAGCGACAAAGTAACAGAAAAGAACCCTACGGTGGATATTGGGTTGTAATTCCGATAGACTCCTTTGCCTCACCGAAGGTTGTTCTTGAAAGAAGGAAAAGGTAACAAAGGGAACAAATGATTGCATTCCCCTCCTTTTCTCGAAACATGACAAGAAAGCAGAGAACTTGATGGCTGCTTAACATCTTTTATTTTAGTTACAAAAGAGAACGTTACAAAATGGAAAATGACAACCAGAATGCTTTTGTTATCGAGAATGGGAGCATTGAGAACTTGAAACCATAGCGAAGGTTATTTCAGTGATGGCTGTTACATTTTACATAGGGAATGGTAGAAACAATCCGTTAACGATTCTCAGAGGGAACTTTTTGCGGCTCACTGATGATATTCATGATATAAAATATTGAAAGATAGCTCTTCACCATTCGGGAGAAAAACGATGGTTCAGTTAGCAACGGTTCCTGAAATACAGAAGATATGACATCACTTCTTTAAGGCAAAACCAGTTCAACTGAAACAACGATAACAGCCTCTGTGATGGTCAGTGCAGATTTAAGGTGGCTGGTGAACAGTAAGGATTGGTCAAGTGCTGAAAAGAATAAGAGGCTGGTCTGCGCCTCTGGAAAAGCACGAAAAAAAAAAAAAAGTAAATTTAGATAAGGAAGGCTTCAACAAAATCTTTGATGCAGATGCCGGAAGGCACAGCCTGGAACAGCGTCAGGAAATTGGAGATATTTCGATTTTTCTTGACCAGCCTTCTTACCAGTGAAACTCCCTCAGAGGCCAAGCGCTGTGAGCTATGAGGTTATTCAGCGCTGAAATGGAAATTGAGAGCAAAAGGCTTGAAAGGTGTAACAGGAGGAACAATTGTTTGGAGAAAGAGTGGAAAGTAAGATGGAAGAAAGGTACTCTAATATGAACGGAGGTACAGTAAAAAGGTATGAAAGGTGTTGCAGCTATGGGCCGAAGGTATGCTGCAAAGAACTATGAGTAAGGTGCACTAATGGCGTCATCCCTACGGGGGATAAACCATCATGGAAGTTTTTTTATTTATTCCTGTAGGAATTTCTTTTACTGTTTCATTTCACTGTTTCCGTTTATGCGCTAAGTAAGAGTTTTCATCTCTGTAGTAAGAGCGAATCATTTCCAGTCACAGTGACAGCCGCCCTTCTCTGAAGCAATGAATATTCGACGCGTCCAACGTTTTCGCAGAATCCTGGATGTTCCTCTAAAAAACTCACAAAGATGATTCGAAGGAGAATCCTTATGAGTAGTTGTTGACATTTTTTCATGATAATGTGAGAGATATGTGGAAAAAACATTATATGAAACTCGACACATTTATTGAGGGAACCTGTTTTACAGATACCCGTGGCCATATAATAAACATTACATAAAAATCATACATAAGAATTTTTTCTCGTTAAACAGGGATACAATGTTAATAGTTGAAACTTGGCTCTCCAGTCAATTTATATGAACTTGATCAACTCGAGTAGTGATGTGGAAGACGAACTCTGATGAACCATGGGACATTTAATGAGGAAGAGCTCCCGCAGGGATAACAAAACTCTCTCTCTCTCTCTCTCTCTCTCTCTCTCTCTCTCTCTCTCTCTCTCTCTCTCTCTGTATCTATTTACCTATTTATCTAACTATCTATCTTAAGAGTGTCATTAAAGTAATTCTTTTAATACATGTACAAGTCTCCTCGCCCGAGACTGGATGGTTTCTTCCCAAGAATGCTTCGTCTTCAATTTAATCACTTTTGTCGTGACAAATTCCCTTGTGAGAAAATTTGGTTTGCTATGAATGACTGAAAACATCTGTAAGAATATTTCCGGGATTGTAGGAATGATTGTTGACAGATCCTTCACAGAGCAGTCTATATGAAAATCAAATTTCATTTCGAAAATACGTCTTCTAGAGCAAGCGTATTTATTGCAAAGCAACGTAGAACTTAATAACTGAGATTCTGGAGGACGTAACAGGCACCAAGCTTGTCATTCGGAAGCACAATCGCCTTCAGATGCTTCCCACAGAGAAGGATTGGATAAACAAGTTGCATAATGTCCTTCAAAGATCGTTTCACAGACCTCTGAACAAATATTACTGACAATGCAAGAAATACAAAATAAAAGCTTCCCACTTTTCCCAGGTATTGACCGAACTGAATACATCAATTAGACATATTTCAAGAAAAAAAAATTATTTTCATCTCTAGAGACTCACATTGATCCAATTAAACTTTTGTTGAATTAATATCGACGATTCACAGAAAAAAAATTCTTGTTGATCATAGAAAGCCTTTGAAATTTACAGCATCTTATCAAGAAGTTTGTTGTCGGAAGGAGATAAATTATTTGTGAGGGACTGGAATGGGATTTACTGATGCCGATTCATTATCAAAGTTCAAAAAGCATAAGATATAATTGATTACATGAAGTATAAAAAGCATTGACGAATAAGTGAGAGTATGTGCGTGTGCATGTGTTTGTGAGAGAGAGAGAGAGAGAGAGAGAGAGAGAGAGAGAGAGAGAGAGAGAGAGAGGAACCGCTGTGAAAATACCATTCACCATTGTTTTTGCTCTTTCGTGTGATGAATGTCAGCGCCAGTCGCAACTGAGAAATGTCAGCAAAGCCACCTGCTTTAAGAGAATGTCAAGTGAAATAAAGTCCAAACCTTTTGTAGCCCGGGTCTCATGAAAGGCTTCAGAACAACTTGTTCCTACCCGCTGCCTCCTCGAACATCCTTTCATCACTAAATGAAATTACAGATAGTTTTAGTGAAACGAGTGCAGATTCTTTCCCTTCCAAGTATGCAGTTTCATCAAATGGAAGCTTTTCATTAGCGATTATTTTAAGGTTAAATGTTACTCCGTTCGTAACGGTCGAAAAATATTTATTAGATGCCTAACCAGCTCTTGCTTCGTCTTTGATTACGAGAAGAATGGAATGCGCGTCAACATTTACTAAATGCACACTCATTCATGTTCATAAATGATGCCAGTTCAGTAAATTTTAAGGACGAAAGAGATCTTTTCCATAACTTTATCATTCGAAAGTCCCTTAACATCTGCTGTTGAAGTGCTTTCGAAATTAAAGTTATGGGAAGAATTTCCTGAATCACCCTTAACAGTTACTGAACTGACATAATCTATGAACACAAACGGGTGTGCATGTATAAAAAAAATAGTAGATGTTGACGCACCTTTCATCCATCTCTCATTCAAGCCTGAAGCAGGAGCTGGTGGGCACTAATCAATATTTTTCTACCGTTAAGAACGGACTAACATTTACGTGAGCGTGATTAGCATTCCTGAGAAATCCTGAAACATCAAACCCGTTCTCGGCGTGTAATCACTCTGGCTGCCAGACAGGGCTCAGGATCTGTGAAGCGTGAATCCTGCAGTCACGGAAGCCGTGGTGGTGAAACGACCCAATTAGGGTCGAGTGAATGATCACTTTACTCAATCTAGAATGACATGAAAACATAAAGATGTTCAGTAAGAGTATTCTGTTTATTAAAATATCAGTTTACATACATACACACACACACACACATGACACACACACACACACACATATATATATATATATATATATATATATATATATATATATATATATATATATATATATATATATATATATATATATATATATATATACATATACATATACGTATATATGTGTGTGTGTGTGTGCATTATGTGTAGTGAGGTGGTATATCAAATGAGACTCAACTTGTCCATTTTCTGGTTTATCACAAAAGTGCAAAATGGGGGAGCTTGTCCAGGCAGCGTCTCCCCGTGAATTCCTCCCGCCAAGCACACTGGTAACCAACTATGGTTTTGTTATAAAAGATCAACTTAACAACATAGTTTACACTAAAGGTGATACAGAGGTCACTGGAAAATGGTTACAAAGTATTTGTGTACATAAAAGTCATTATTTTTCAAGACATATAAGTATGGAAAGTGGCAGCATATTTTACATACGTGTTCTCATATGTTCTTTCCTTGCCACAAGAACAGAACGTGTAACACTTTTAAGAAATGAGAGCAGCGTCCTGAGATTCCTTTAGAGTCTCAGTTACCAGGCGACAAAACGTCGACGCGGTCGAGCACAAAAAGTTTATACATGATCACCTTCGCTGCCCTTACAGAAAAACGTCTTCTGCCATATTTCGTCACAATTCTTTCAACTTAGTAATACAAAGCTTAACATGTCATGCTGTCAAAGCATATTCACAGAAAAATAAATCTAAACAATTATACATTATCAATATGCCACTTTACACACACACACACACATACACACACACACACACACACACACACGTGGTTTTATATATATATATATATATATATATATATATATATATATATATATATATATATATATATATATATATATATATTATAAGAAATTAACGTAATTTATTCAGTTTTGCAGGCCCTTTTTAACGTATGCTTTGCTTGTTTAATCCAGTTTCTTTTGCCTTTCTCTCTGAAAGCTGGATTTTGGGTCTTTTACCTTCCCTCAAGGGTTGTTATTGTTTTATATTGATACTCCACCCATGAAGTTTGTTTCTTGCTTTTCATGTTTGTGATGGTGGTTCGGCCATTCGTCGTCTGTGCCACGTCATTTGCCCCTCAAAAGAGCTGTCGAGGGGGCCTTGTGGCATTATCTCAGGAGTTCTGTTCTCGGCTCCGTCATAGAAGGACCAGTGTGCTATAATTTTTGGCAGTCTACGGCAGTTTTACCTTTGGGACAAAGAGGATACTTCTTGTTGCACACCTGCATCGTGTTGCGTCACTTGTGAGTGACTTTGTGTGCTCGTGCCCTTAGTTTGAAGCTGGAGTGGTTGGGGCCTGTTGCTGGAGGCTTGGACTCGGTGCCTCACCGTGCTTATCTACCCGTTTTCTTCTTTATTTGGAGGAGAGCTCAGCATTTGCTCTCGTGAACGGCCCATTGTGCGAGCGTAAGATACGCTCTGTATTCTCCTGCCTCTGCCCTTCCACACTGCGCCCTTGGAGTCGTGAGGAGGCCCTCCAGTGGCGAAGAAGAGTAAGCCCACTTTATTTTTTATTATATATTTGTTATCGTCATTAGTTTCTCCGTGCGTCGGAGCAGCATCCCCTTTATCTTTGTAAGGACGTCAGTTGTACGCCTACAGTGTGCCAGCGTCGGCTTTCATCTGCAAGGACTACCTATTTAGCCTGAGTGTTTGTTAGGCGTTGTAAAACCAAGATATTGGATCCTTGTTAATAGTTTGCTAATGTATGTATTTCATACAAGGTATTAATTGAATATTGTATATATATATATAGGTTAAGGTTTTCCTTTCCCCCCCTGGATCTCCTACTATCGTATGCTAGGGAAAGAGTGTTTTCCTTACTTCCACTGTTTACTTTCTCTTATTTCTTAGCATGCTAGTTAGGTAGGCGATTGAGGAAGTGATTGATTTGTTGTTGTGTGTGCTTGTTGTGTTCTTTCTCCCCATCATTCAGTTTTCAGAGGGGTTCTTTTGCTATGTGTTGTTTTGTAATAAATTATTGTTAATTTAGTTTGTGGCTTTGCGTATCCTCTCTGAGATTGTGCTCTTTGAGTGTTGGTTTGTCAGGGATCATACCCGTTTTATGGTACTGATCTGAAATACAGGTCACAAAGAACTTTAAAAACTTCAGACCATCTTGAAGTTCCTAACAAGAGTGGCGACCGTGACAGGATCCTGACTGACATTCCAACCTTGGGAAGTTTTTCTTGGTGAGGTGTACTCGGGAGAATTAGGTGGTTGGGGGAAAATTAACCTATTTAGTCTTTTATTATTTTCGCCTTAGTTTTGGAAGATGCCTTTAGTTGGGGATAAATCTGAGGAGGAGGAGGCAGCGCTATTTTTAGCTAGTCCTGACTGGGAGGAGGACATTTTTGAGCTTAAGAGAGATGAGTTATGGTGTCTAGCTGAGCACTTGATCTTAGGATTACCGACAGAGATTAGGAAGGGACAGTTATTGCGTGAGGTCCTTAAAGCTATTAAAGGTGGTAAGAGTAATGTAAAGAAACAGTAACGCCTGGAGATCAGACTTTGGTAACAGTAGTAGTGATGAGGAGAGAGGAAGTCAGGTAGCCAGGAGGTGAGTGAGTTAAGGTTGAAAATCCTTTCCCAGGAGTTTAAGCTTAAAGAGCTGGAATATAAGACTTTGCAACTGAGGGCTGAAGAGGCGCGAAAGGGCGAAAATTTGAGTTGCAAATGCGTCACGCTGTAATGCTAGTGATAATAATCATAATGATATCAGTAATAATAACCATAATAATCGTTTTGACCTAAAGAATGCTTTGAAATTAATGCCAGTATTCAATGACGGGAAGATGTTCCCGATTTCTTTATTTCGTTTGAACAAATTCGAAAAGAAATTGTCTTGGCCCAAGGATATGTGGACCACTATGGTTCAGTGCAAGCTAAAAGGGAAAGCTCAGAGGGTTTATAACACTTTAAGCGAGGATCTGTCGGCTGATTATGATTCTGTTAAGGCCATTATTCTTAAGGCATATGATTTGGTTCCGGGGCTTATCGGCAGAAGTTCCGTAACCTTAAGAAAGAACCCGTTATGACCTTCGTTGAGTTTGCAAGGAAGAAGGAACAGTTCCTTGACGACTGGCTTAAATCAAAGAGACTGACTCTTTTGACAAATTAAAAGAACTAATTTTAGTTGAAGAATTCAAAGAATGGTTGTTAGAGAACTGAAAATTCATTTAGATGAACTTAAATTGGATTCCCTTGAAGAAATAGCCATAGCTTCTGATGAGTATTCCCTTGCTCATCGTCAGGACTGTGTGAAAGAGGTTAGTGGTAAGAGGTTCCCTCCTTGGGAGGTAACGGTTGGAGGGGAATAACCGGTATCAGACAGATCACAGCAATTTTTTTGACAGTTCGGTTGGTGACCGAAGAAAGAATAAGAAGGAAAATGACGATAAGGGTAGTGGTAGCGAACCACGTAGTTTAGTAAATAACAGTAGGAATGGTAGTGGTAGTGGTAGTAGGTCCTCGAGGTCCGATGTAGTTTGTTTTTGGTGTCACCGGGACGGACATGTTAAGGCAGATTTGAATGGCGCCGTAATTTTCTTGAAAAGAATAAAGAACCCGTAACATTGGTATCAGCGGAACAACCGCAGAGGAGGAGTCAAAATGACTAAGATTTGATAAGTATATATCGGAAGGTACCGTTTACGTTGATAGTGCTATGCAATGTGGTCGTGGTGTGAAGATTTTGAGAGGGGGTGCCTCTCAGTCATTGATATTGCGGAGTTCAGTTCCCGATGATGTTGTCTTTAGGAATAAGAATTTTGTCTTGTTGGGTGGATTTCCCGATACAGTGGCCTCTTATCCACTGGAAGAAATGTATTTAAAGACTAAGTATTTTCAGGGTATGGTTAATTTGGCCATAGTAGATGCTTTGCCGATTCCTCATGTAGACGTTATATTTGCCAATGATTTAGCGGCTGAAATTGAATGTGATGTATTGCCTATTTTGACTTTGGTAGATCTGGCAGGTGACCAGATGAGTACAGATAATTTGGTGAATCCTGTGTCTGTGGTGACGCGATCTCAGTCTAAAGAGGTTGACCTCGAGGAGATTGAACTCGATGCTGAGTTAATTAATAGACAGACGACTGACATTGTGACTGGTGTTAATATACGTAATGTTGATAATAATGTATCTTTTCAGGGCATAAATTGGGATGCAAAGGCTTTTAAGGAAGCCCAAGGAAGTGAATTTATTAACTTAGAACTCAATGATGGTAGCGATCTTTCTAAACCTGTATTTATGAAACAAGATGGTTTATTCTACCGTGTGAGTAGGTCAGTTAATGTACCTGCTAACGAGGTAGAGGTAATTTGGCAGCTAGTTGTGCCGGAAAGGTATAGACGTAAATTATTGTTTCTCAGTCATGAACATAACCTCGCGGGTCATTTCGGGGTTAGGAAGACTTTTCAGAAATTGGCACGGCATTTCTTCTGGCCCCGGATGCGCCGTGAGGTTAAGAGACATGTGTTATCTTGTAAGGTGTGCCAGGTTGTGGGGAAACCCAATCAAAAGATCCTAAAGCCCCTCTTATTCCCATTCCTTCAGTTGGTGAACCTTTTAAGGAGGTAGTTATAGATGTAGTGGGCCCTCTTCCGCTTGGGCCTTGGAGGTAATGAATATCTCTTAACCATGGTTGATAGGGTAACGCGTTTTCCTGAGGCTATACCTCTGAGGAGTATTCAGGGGTGAGAAGGTGGTGGAAGCCTTAGTCGGATTTTTCACTCGATTTGGCATTCCTAAAGTTTTACAGTCAGACTGTGGCACCAATTTTACAAGTAAGTTTTTCAAAAGAAAATGGTGGAACTAGGTGTTAGTCATGTTACCTCTTCTCCATATCACCCAGAGAGTCAGGGTCAGGTGGAAAGGTTTCACCAGACTCTGAAGTCAGTTTTAAAGAAATTTTGTATTGAAACAGGTAATGAATGGGATAAGGAGGTTTCTTATGCCCTATTTTGCTATCTTGAAAGGTCTGTACCTAATGAGTCTTTGGGGTTCTCTCCTTTCGAACTGGTATTTGCCCATTGTGTACATGGCCCTCTTGATGTGGTAAGAGAGCATTGGGAAGGAGAGACACCCGAAGTTAATGTATTAAATTATGTATCTAGTTTACAGGGAAAGCTGAGGAGAGCTTGGGATTTTGCTCAAGCGAATTTGCGTAAAAGTCAGGCAATAATGAAGTCTAATTATGACATTGGGACCAAGATTCGTATTTTTAAACCTGGGGATTGTGTATTAGTTTTATTGCCTATACCAGGTAACCCCCTGAAAGCTCAGTTTTCAGGCCCATGGAGGGTCCTGAAAAAGTTAAGTGATGTAAATTATTTGATTGAAACCCCTGGTAGGAGACGAAAGTCTCGAATTTGTCATGTAAATATGCTGAAGCCCTTTGTTAGTAGAGATGTAGATCAGGTAGAATCAGTAGTAGTGGATCCAATTACAGTAGTGTCTGTAGAGGTAGATGAGAATCTTTTAGTTAACAAGAAAATGTCTGTTAATCCCGATGTTTTGTCAAGCAATTCCGATATTTTAAATAACCTTTCCACTAAATTTCAGCATTTGAATTCTGAAGAAATCGAAAAGCTTTGATTGGTATCATCCACAGGTACAAAGACTTGTTTCAGGATGCGCCAGGTAGGACGAATGTTTTGGATCATGATGTGGACGTTGGGGATGCTAAGCCCGTTAAACAGTGCCCGTATAGGCTTAACCCCATCAGAGGAAAATCGTTCAGGAGGAGGTCCGCTATATGTTGGACCATGATTTAATTAAACCAAGTTGTAGCCCTTGGAGTTCTCCGGTCGTGTTGGTTAAGAAGGAGGAGGCCAACACCGCCTTTGCTTTGATTATAGAAAGGTCAACGAGTTGACCAAGACAGATTCTTTTCCCTTGCCGAGGGTGGAGGACTGTATAGATCGAATTGGATCTGCCAAGTTTATTACAAAGCTAGATTTGCTTAAAGGATATTGGCAGGTTGGTCTTTTCCCCTCGTGCTAGGAAAATTTCGCTTTCGTTACAGGCGAAGGTTTATATGAGTGTAAGGTTATGCCCTTTGGCATGAAGAATCGGCTGCCACCTTCCAAAGGCTGATGAATCATATCACTCAGAGTTTGGAAGGTTGCGTCGTGTATATTGATGATTTAGTGATATATAGTGATGATTGGGAGACCCATTTGGAAAGACTCGAAGCTTTGTTTAAGGCGTTGAGAAAAAGCTGGATTGGTGGTTAATTTGAGGAAGAGCGATTTCGCCCAGGCTACGGTTTTGTATCTTGGGCATGAGGTAGGTCTGGGTAGAGTTGCTCTAAGAAAGCTAATGTAGAGGCTGTGGCTGGCTTTCCTGCTCCTCAGAACAGGAGAGGGGTCAGGAGGTTCTTGGGTATGGTCGGGTATTACCGACGGTTTATAAAGAACTTCTCTGAAATTGCAACTTCTTTGACAAATTTATTAAAGAAAGGAGTAAAGTTTGTATGGTCCAAGGAGTGCCAGGAGGCCTTTGAAAAGTTAAAGGCAGTCTTAACTAATTATCCGTTGCTACAATCTCCAAATTTTGATCTCTTCCTTTTAGCCTAGCAGCGACGGATGCGCGGCGATGTTGGGCTTGGGCGGTTCTTCTCCAGGAAGATGATGCAGGGGATGGTTCACCCCGTCGCTTACTTTTCGAGGAAGTTATCGTCGGCAGAGACAAGATACTCGACTATTGAAAAAGAAGCCTTGTGTTTAATAAAGCCCTATCTCATTTTTCAGTCTATTTGAGTTCATCACTTCATCCTATTTTGGTCTACACAGATCATAATCCTCTAGTATTCATCCAACGGTTTAAGGAAAAAAATATGAGGTTGCTTAGGTGGAGTCTGTTTTTGCAGGAATTTGATCTTCAAATTAGGCATATAGCTGGGAGGACAATGTTATTCCTGACGTATTATCTAGGTCCTTTTAGGAGTAGGGAGTGGGTCTTGGTTTGGTCTTTAGGTTAGGCATTAATGACTTTTTCTTTCCAGGTGATGGTTTAATTTATCTGTTTTCTCTGCATTAGTAACTAAAATTAGTTCTAGTATTTAAAGTAATTAGTATTTAAAGTAATTAGTTTGAGTTTTGCCCACTCTTTTGGTTTTTGATCTAAAAAAATATATATATAAATATAAATATATTTTTTTTCCCTTTTGATGGGGAGGTATAAGAAATTAACGTAATTTATTCAGTTTTGCAGGCCCTTTTTAACGTATGCTTTGCTTGTTTAATCCAGTTTCTTTTGCCTTTCTCTCTGAAAGCTGGATTTTGGGTCTTTTACCTTCCCTCAAGGGTTGTTATTGTTTTATATTGATACTCCACCCATGAAGTTTGTTTCTTGCTTTTCATGTTTGTGATGGTGGTTCGGCCATTCGTCGTCTGTGCCACGTCATATTTGCCCCTCTCCCGGAGCTGTCGAGGGGGCCTTGTGGCATTATCTCAGGAGTTCTGTTCTCGGCTCCGTCATAGAAGGACCAGTGTGCTATAATTTTTGGCAGTCTACGGCAGTTTACCTTTTGGGGTAGAGGATACTTCTTGTTGCACACCTGCATCGTGTTGCGTCACTTGTAAAGTGACTTTGTGTGCTCGTGCCCTTAGTTTGAAGCTGGAGTGGTTGGGGCCTGTTGCTGGAGGCTTGGACTCGGTGCCTCACCGTGCTTATCTACCCGTTTTCTTCTTTATTTGGAGGAGAGCTCAGCATTTGCTCTCGTGAACGGCCCATTGTGCGAGCGTAAGATACGCTCTGTATTCTCCTGCCTCTGCCCTTACACTGCGCCCTTGGAGTCGTGAGGAGGCCCTCCAGTGGCGAAGAAGAGTAAGCCCACTTTATTTTATTATTATATATTTGTTATCGTCATTAGTTTCTCCGTGCGTCGGAGCAGCATCCCCTTTATCTTTTGTAAGGACGTCAGTTGTACGCCTACAGTGTGCCAGCGTCGGCTTTCATCTGCAAGGACTACCCTATTTAGCCTGAGTGTTTGTTAGGCGTTGTAAAACCAAGATATTGGATCCTTGTTAATAGTTTGCTAATGTATGTATTTCATACAAGGTATTAATTGAATATTGTATATATATATAGGTTAAGGTTTTCCTTTCCCCCCCTGGATCTCCTACTATCGTATGCTAGGGAAAGAGTGTTTTCCTTACTTCCACTGTTTACTTTCTCTTATTTCTTAGCATGCTAGTTAGGTAGGCGATTGAGGAAGTGATTGATTTGTTGTTGTGTGTGCTTGTTGTGTTCTTTCTCCCCATCATTCAGTTTTCAGAGGGTTCTTTTGCTATGTGTTGTTTTGTAATAAATGTTACAGATATTGTTAATTTAGTTTGTGGCTTTGTGTATCCTCTCTGAGATTGTGCTCTTTGAGTGTTGGTTTGTCAGGGATCATACCCGTTTTGTGGTACTGATCTGAAATACAGGTCAAAAGAACCTTAAAAACTTCAGACCATCTTGAAGTTCTAACAATATATATATAAATTACATATACTTACATATATATCTGGTAACTCACATTTGTGGCTTAGTATCTGTGACTATAAAACAGTCAAACGTGACAAATAATGAAAAAAATTCACACGCACACATTTTCATTATTTGTCACGTTTGAATGTTTTTCTATTTGCGGACGCTAAGCCGCAAATGTGGTTCCCAGAGGAAAGAGAACTAGAACGAGAGAGAGAGAGAGAGAGAGAGAGAGAGAGAGAGAGAGAGAGAGAGAGAGAGAGAGAGCCGGAATTCATTATTTACTCCTTTTCCGGTTTCATTTTTTTTTAAAGACACTTGATCCTTGTCCCTTCATCATTATTTCATGTAAACAATTAAACAAATATACCATAAAGAAAAGGAATAAAAATACACAAACGCCTGAGAGAATACGATATTTGTCTCAAAATGCTGTGTCATGAAATTTGCCTGAAGCAGTCATCATTACTTGTTATGGAAAAGGCCATCAAAAAGAAGTCAGGAAAAATTACTAAATACAAAACGTGACGACAATTGTAGACGTTTTAAAGTACAATACAAAACATTCGTTATGCAGTGCAGTATTTGTAACGATATTCACAGAAGCAAAGGTAATTTTCTGAAGGGTTACATGTGGACGGTGTTCCTGTTGAATAAGTCCAATATCGAAGTTTTCTCCTGGTTGGAGAGGAACTACAATAGAATGATACCGGGTGAAATGAGAACTCGATGTGAATGTGAGCGTTAAGCTTTTATCATTGCTGGGGAGTCTGAATAGACTGATGTCTCTGTTAAAGCCTTAGTTATGGATACATTTATTTGACAGCTTCTGCTCAGCATTGTTCTTTGACGGTCGCTCAAAACAAAATAGTTTGAAAATGAGGTGACTCTCATCCAGTATATGTATTCCCTTTGTATGGTAAGCAATAATAAAGGTTTTATCTCATGATGTTAGTTATCATCTTTATCAAGAGGTAAACAGATATTTGACCCTGCCTTTGATTCAACGAACTTCATTTTAATAAGAAAACTTCCTGTTTTCACATCAGATCTTAGTCTGACTTCGGAAGTTTGAGTCTTTGCTTGTCGTAGTTCTTCATCGGAGGGTGGGTAGAACTCTCGGCTAGCACGCTGTTGGCCCAGCGTTCGACTCTCCGACCGGCCAATGAAGAATTAGAGGAATTTATTTCTGGTGATAGAAATTCATTTCTCGTCATAATGTGGTTCGGATTCCACAATAAGCTGTAGGTCCCGTTGCTAGGTAACCAGTTGGTTCTTAGCCCTCTCTAGGAGAGCTGTTAATCAGCTCAGTGGTCTGGTTAAACTAAAGTATACTTAACTTAACTTTGCTCTTCATTTTGTTTTCCTGACGTCAGTTTACTTATGAAGGGAAATTCTTCTGTGGGAGTTAACGTCTGGATCCATGGCAGTACATCAACAATACTCTGCTCCTATAAAGGCATCATTTTAAGACGCCG
Source organism: Macrobrachium rosenbergii (assembly GCF_040412425.1). NCBI lineage: Eukaryota > Metazoa > Arthropoda > Malacostraca > Decapoda > Palaemonidae > Macrobrachium > Macrobrachium rosenbergii. The sequence goes on from NC_089787.1 coordinate 6,631,160, forward strand.
GAGGGTAATCAAGATATTATGAGATATTTCTTACTTTTATTATTAGGAGAATGTGACGCGCGTTTAATTAATGACAAAATCTAATGGTATAGCGGAAGTTGTGGCATCATAGCCTTTTATAATGAATGTTGCAGAAGCTTAAGCACATCCCCTTTCAAAAATTTTATTTACGCTGCTCTCACTACTGAAACGAGTAGTGATTTCAGAGGCAGTTTTGAAGGCTTGCAAGGAACCAGCCCATAGTGATAAAATTATCAAGTATCAGAAAATAATATGCTGCTGTCCGATGCATATCGATATCAAACTCTGGAGAATCCACCAGCTTTGGATAAAATTCCGTCTTTTCTGCAAGTTTCAAATCCCTCCACTTATTTCCCCATTAACAGAGCAATGGGAGCGACTCTATAATCTGTAAGCTCTCCTGCAACATAGAGAAAAATCCCCAGTGATATTTTTGTCAAGTATAATTGACCACGAGAGAAAGCTCTTACCCGTCAAGGCTGGCATTGAACTTAGTATCCACTGGCAATGAAGGTTGTTGCTTGTCCTGGTTAAAAGTAAGGCATATCTCCTCAACGGTCTACCATCGATGTCCACGATGCCTATGGTGTGTGCGCGTGTCTGTGTTTGTATAAAAATATTTATTGTAGGCAGCGCTTAATAGCTTCAACTTAACATCTCCCACAGTGCCTTTTATTTCATATTAAAAATAAAAAAAATATCACACTTGTTTTTTCTCCTTTAGTTTCACAAATAACACGAAGAGGAATCGGCTCTCGAGGGAGTGCCTCAGGGCTCGTGTTTTCCTTCGAAATGTCACTCGCTTTACCAACTTTTACCTCTCAGGTCTCGCCTCCATTTTGACAGTATTCTTTGTTTCTTATTCTGCATGATGTTTGTTAGTAAATTAGTTAAATAATTTCATTATTACCAAAGATTTTGTTTTGAAAATTTCTCAGGTGGTGGATGAGGGGATGGGGAATGCGTTCGTGAATCTACCGATAACCCTATTTTAATTCACATTTCCTTTATCAGTAAATTGATATAAATAGAGTGCTCAATTTTTCTGTTCCTGCAAAACATTTCTTGATATCTGTTGACGCCTTCCTCAGGACAGGTTGATTCTACTTTTTTTCATTTTTTTGAGTTAAAGATAAGTTCTTATAATCGTCTTGTATATTTTGAAATGACATCATTAATCCCGGCTATTCGCTTGGTAGTTAATGGGTCCACGCTGGACTTAAATTTGGACATTGTTATTTAGTTTCCTTTCCATTGTTGCATGGAGGAAATTATGTGGGTAAAATGATTTCCGTAAGGATAAGAAACGCCCCTTTGTGATGACATTGTGATCTGTATTAATTTTGTGTAATTTATTCATGTATGTTTATCCCAAAATATTTAATTATCTCCATCTCTCAACTCTCACCATGCTGATATCTATCTAATCGATATTAATTTGATAGTGAACAAACAACAGTCATCTATAAGTCACTTGTAAAGCTCACATTCATGAAGCTATGAAGACTCATTTAATCCTGCAGACAGACCTCTTTCGAGTGAAAAGAAACGAGGTCACAGTAACAAAATGGAATTTCCGCACTGACAGAATTCATCGCACACTTACACGTAACATTGTTCCAGCAAAATAAGGACACATGATCTAAAACAGACTGCGTTGATTTAGGATTTGGATTTTGCGTTGATGTTGTGTAGTTACAGTAGAAGCAAAAGTGCAATTCCGTTTCCGCTTCCCTTTAATTGACTTCCTTTGGATCGTGGGGTGATTTCGCACTAAAAGCAGCAACACGGAAGTTATCTTCTTCAGGTGAAGAGACGAAACAGGCATGTGAAGAATGTGAAGAGTCGTCCCTCGATAAGAGAGAGAGAGAGAGAGAGAGAGAGAGAGAGAGAGAGAGAGAGAGAGAGAGAGAGAGAGAGTCCCTAATATAAATAGCTTTTGCCATTTTTTAACATTATTCGGGAATGAAGTTAGTAACAAGACTTTATCCCAATCTTGACTTATGTATCGACTGAAACTAATCATTAAAAAAACCTACCTTTATGTTGAAAAACAACGATAGCTGTCTGTCTCTTTGAGTGGGTAAAGTGTCTTTTGAACCTCACAGCAGTCTGAGATCATTGCAACTTTTTATCACAGCAGCTACAATAAGTTCAAAGTTGTCCCGTGATTGGCGAGACACTTCCAGGGAGTCATATATATATATATATATATATATATATATATATATATATATATATATATATATATATATATATGTATATAGTGTATATATATACAATATATATATATATGTATATAGTGTATATATATATACAATATATATATATATATATATATATATATATATATATATATATATATATATATATATATATGTGTGTGTGTGTGTGTGTGTGTGTGTGTGTGTGTGTGTGTGTGTGTGTGTGTGTGTGCGCGCCAGCAGCAACAGGGAACACCCTTCCTGGATTAGATATAAGGTTTTGTGCCCAAGTGTGTGATTGTGCGTATGTGCAGTCGTTAATTATGTTTTCATATTTTTTCCACAATGGTATTTCATTATGGAAGTTAATTTAGCAACGTCGTATGTTTTTTGGTTCATATCATACATTTATGTGCACTCTGTGGAAAACAATAATAATAAACAGATTAAAAGCGAAAAAAGGGGGGGGGGGGAGAACCTCGGTGTCCTCTGAGGCTCCTTTCTGCCGTCGTCATATTTCAGAGATAATTGTTTCGACCTGACTGACACTATCACACGGGATGGAAGGGAGCCAAAAGAATGACCATCGTAGCCATTTCTTCTTTGCTTTAACGGGTCATGTTTTATGTAACACAGGCTTATCAGAGAGAGAGAGAGAGAGAGAGAGAGAGAGAGAGAGAGAGAGAGAGGGGGGGGGAGGGAAGAGGAAGTACCAAGGTAAATTAGGAAGATGACGTCTTAGTGAAGCCCATACAGTGATACGACTCTGACATATTCAGACCTCCTTCAACTGAGAGTTGAGCCACATTTAAATGAGAAACCTTACCTTTTCTGTTGCACAGAGAATCATTCCACAACAAGAAAGATCATTTACCTGAGGTTAAAATAACACAGACCATGGTCATCAATGGAAAACGTGTTTTGAGGATTTGGAGATTTCGATCCTTTAACCCTGAATATTCAGTATAAACATTGAAAAGTCATGGTCTTTCAAAATTCATGAAAGGGAGCTTTGCTGAGAAATAGATGCCTATTTCTCAGGCTTTCTTATATGAATAAATCATTGTGTCAGTGTTAGTCACTTCATGAGCTGATTACCACTGATACAATGATTTATTCATATAAGTAAACCTGAGAAATAGGCGTCTATTTCTCAGCAAAGTTTCCCTTTATCAGTTTTAAAGGACCAGAATCAGGAGATTATTTTGACCTAACCTCTCCAGTTGAATCGTTTTGAGATGAACGAAGTATTTCAGTTCAATTTACCTTGAGAAGGCATCGTTATTTAGGATTAAACTAATTACTCTCAAGCGATGTTCATAGCTTCACTGAAATTACTCGTTTCTATAATATTTAAGGAAGCCAACGATCTCTGTCATCAAAACATGACATTTCAGTCACTCATCGTAGCTATCATTAAAGCTGTTGGAAACGTAAGCAGAGAATAAAATCTGTAGGTATCTATTTCCCCATCTATCTACCCATTACTCTCCGTTGTGTTCTGGGAAACGTTTCCCTGCAGTAACACCACTGCACAAGGGTTCACTGTTATTAATTTTGCCATTGGTCAAGTTATTCAGTCATTAACCTTTATATACATTTTCCATACGTAATCTTAAGACCTGCAGGCATCCCCTCCCGACCAGAATCTTTGTCTGCATTTTTAAAACAATGCAAGGGGTCAGGGAAAGGCACTATCCATTTGCATTTGATGACAATAGGCCGACGTTTCACAACTCATCGTAGTTGCATTTTCGAGACTGGAGACAAGGAACATGGCGATTGGTAAAACAATAATATTAGAATTACAATAAAGCTTTCAGAATAAAGTGACTAAAAACTTCACTAAAAGAACAAAGAAAATATCGACGCTCATTCTGAAACTTTAAGGCAGGCTGTGTTGAGCAATAATTGCAACGCATGGTTATTGCTGTGAGGGACAATGAGTGTGTAATCTGAGTTAATAATACAACAGTATTGAAATTAAATATTCATATAAAATCATTACACCCAGAATCTTATTGACTGGTTATGCTGTAAATGGAAAATATTCGATTTGAAGTGTTGGTTACCAGCAACTCGGTGGCAGATATTCGTATTTATTCAGCGATTAAGAAGATAACAGCTTGGCTGGCATGCTAACTAAGCCATGAATAATGTATTTTATATCTCCTGCAAATTCAGATTATGTTTATCTCGTTATGGGAGCGCGCACTGATAATTATACCCGAGAATTAAACCCTTGAGATCAATTTGCAATTTCATATTTGCACTGCCAAGAACATCCGCACTTCACTTCAGTAATACAAACACAAGCGTCTAACTCACGGCATCGTTCTGGACAGCTTTAAATGCAAATGGTAGTGGTTATCAGTCTGAATCAGAAAATACAGAAATGCCGTTTTCATTTATTTCACCAAGGGCCGAAGTTAATCCTTCTGTATATAAATATCAATAATTTCTTAGACAACCTTTATTCATTCCTTTGGCTAAGTGTTGCAAATCATTTCGTGTTTCTTAACATGACCCTATTTTATCCTTCTTCAGGGATGAGCTTGGCTGAAAACAGGGGCACATTTTTCCTTTACTTTGGAGGTTGCCCTCCTGCTTCCCGCTGGAAATTTCGAAAACTTCTTCTTCAGGGTGAATAAAATCCCCAGTTTGAGTGCCGGTCATATTTTCCAATGTCTCGGTGAGAGAGGTAGCTTAAAATCTCTCTCTCTCTCTCTCTCTCTCTCTCTCTCTCTCTCTCTCTCTCTCTCTCTCTCTCTCTCTTTTCGCATCTAATATTAGCTAAAATTAACTGAAAACTGTCACCGCACGGTAGCTGGAAATTGTTCTGATTTCCAAAGCTTCCTAATATGTACGCTGGGTGTTCATAACTAACTGTAGCCACATCTTTTCGGTTTATAGGAGATTTTGTGTATTTCATGAAAATTCGCGCGTTCCTCAGGGGTTGGTATCTCCATTTCAAGAAAATCTCCAAATGAATTTTTAGCAACTAACTACTGTTTCGGCTACGATGAAATACAATGAGAGAATTGCACGGGAAATCACAAAATAAAGTCCATTACTTTATCATCCTGAAGTCGACATAAAAACCCATGTTCCTTTTTATTTAAAAACTTTTTTCTTCAAGAAAGAAAAATCACCCGGTAGCTGTATAAGAGTCTGCGAATTTTCTCCGCAAATGTTTTTGGAGAAGAAGAGAGCAGCTTCAAGTAATACGACCCCAACCCTTCCCCAATATTAAAAATACCCTGCAAATAACGTTGACTGTAATTGTGTAAGTGCGCCCAGGCGCTTTCATTTCCTCTCTTTCTTGAATGATACGGAGGCGACTTTAAATGAATGCTTTTATTTTCATGTGTAAGATTATTTTCACCCTGGACATTTAAAGCAGAAAAACCTGTCCTAAAAGTATACTGGAATTATGGTTTGCCAGTAAAAGTGGTCAAGTGTTCAAGAGAATGAGCTCTCTGAAGTGGACCTCTGGACTTATCCGGCCATAAGGGATTTTCGGTTGACTGCCATGAGCTGTTGTTGTTGTTGTTGTTGTTTTTGCTGTTGTAGGAAGCAATTCGCTTCAAAATTCGAGTTTGAGGAGTATTTGTAAGAATGACAACTGATTGTGTTTCAGGTCTTTACAAATTAACCCCAGACCCCGCTATTCAATCGTCTTTTTATTCTGCATATGTTTGAACGCGATACTGCTTCAAATGTTGTCCTTATTGCTTCAAACACATACAAAATACGCGACATACACTAAACTGTAAACTAAATGACAAATGGGACTGTCATTCTTTTTTCCTTCCCCTTATACTCGTACCTTCATTTCACCCGCCTTTTACCCCCTTCCAAACCTTATCTTCTTTCCGAGGGAGTCTTAGGGGTTTAAATCGATTTGTAATCGACCCCTCACTCTATCCTATCCCCCCTCCTTGCTTGCTTGCTTGTTACCATTATTATTGGCGATTTGTCACTACTGTAGTTAAAATGATGTCAGCCGCTAATGCCAGATATTAAAGGCGACGAAAAATCTAGACAGAAAGTGACAGTAGTGTCTGCGTCACTGGTACTTGTGACTCTACATGCCAACTCTCTCTCTCTCTCTCTCTCTCTCATGGAAACGCAATACCAATGAAGGACTTGAACACGGACTTTGCAATAGCCCATTGACCTTTGGACGAATCCCGATTTGCACAAAGCGCTTTCCTAATATATGGTATTGAGTCTCGTTCAGAATGTTTTGTACGAATAAGGCTGAAGGCTAAAGTTGCAAGATGATGCTCATAATTAGCGGAAACCCGGCAGCTCATATTTGTATCCATTAAGCGGTTAAGGAGCCGACGGCTTGACTAATTGAATATTGTCAACAGATTTTCACTCACGAAGAGTATTTGCTCATCTAAGTGGTCTTGCATATTGCTGTTGCTGCCTTGGTTCAGTTAGTTTGGGCGATCTGTGTTTGTTTGTGCGTTTTCATTTATCGAATTTAGCCTCTCCCACTTGAGATGAATTTACACATTGTGAGAAACATACTGAACAGTTGTCGATGTCAGTCGTGTCAAAAGTCTCTCTCTCTCTCTCTCTCTCTCTCTCTCTCTCTCTCTCTCTCTCTCTCTCTCCATGAACCCTTGAATTCAAGATAAACCAAGAGATGATCAGAGAATTTATCCACATAATGCTTCTATCTTTACATGATAACAACTGAAAAAAAAATCCGGATAGAAAACATAGAGGAATTAAATAAAAGTCAAATATCGCTTGAGCCACAAGCGAGGAATGCGGATCCAAGTTCTCGCGTATAGAACGTGTCTGGGTTGGCAATCAGATGTAAAGATTGTATGTAATAGCATAAGAGCCTTGCAGAGGCATTGCAGCACAGTCCTGGCCAAATAACTGGATTTTAGGAGACGCAATAAGAGCAGGAGGAAAGTAAATAGAGAAACCAGATACGTCTAAATTGATTCTTAAGGAAAGAAAATTTGGTTCTTGAGAAACTTGATGTTCTGGAAGGAGAGGCATGGTTAGAGAACAGTGTCTCTTAGTGTTCTGTAAAGAAAACTATTGTGCCGACTTTGTCTGTCCGTCCTCACTTTTTTTCTGTCCGCCCTCAGATCTTAAAAACTACTAAGGGTAGAGGGCTGCAAATTGGGATGTTGATCATCCACACTCCAATCATCAAACTTACCAAATTGCAGCCCTCTAGCCTCAGTAGTGTTTACGTTATTTTAGGTTAAAATAATATAAACGCAACAACACAGGCCACCATGGTCGGCTGAGAGTTTCATGGGCCGCGGCTCATACAGCATTACGAGCATGCCGAGACCACCGAAAGATAGATCTATTTTCGGTGGCCTTGATTATAAGCTGTACAGAAAACTCGATTACCCCGAAGAAACTTCGGTGCATTTATTACTTGTTTCTTTTCCTTCTCGTTCATTAAAGAAAAGCAAAACGAAGGTAATGAAGATCATTTTTATGAAAAATTTAGTGAACACGATTTTCTCATACTAACTAGTATGACTCATGTATACAGTGGTATAATTTTTCTATTTTTAAAAAGAACATCCTGTGAAGCTTATTGTGAGATCCCGCTTGTAACAAAGCCTCTTCCCCGATTGGGTCTTTGTGGTGAGCTGCCTCTTGTACAATAGATGGAAAGAGCAGCACGATATATAGGAACATAAGTATACACGTTCATAGGTGAATGTTGTTGGGATTTTAACGATCATAAACTATAACGACATCTCAGGTCTGCGGTACTTTCACTGTTTCAAAGTATTAGGGTGTCCTCACATACACACACTCACTCGCACACACACACACACACATAGGGTGCGGCATAAGTAACGCCCTTCGTTTAGGTGGAACAAAATTAAAGCCTTTTAGATTATCCTTTATTTTTTCGAACATGAATGTATTGCCACAGGTTAATAGATTAATATAATATATTAACAAAATTAATATAATGCTTATTCGGTTTAATAATGCGGCATAAGTAACGCCCTTTTTAATTTTATATCTTATAATGTATATTTTCTTTATTATTTTCTTTAATTATTTTGCTAAATCTTAATTTTTTCAGATATTTTATACAACCATGAGATTAACAAAGGAACAGAGAGTAAAAGCAATTCAATTGTACTATCAAAACAATAAAAATGGTGCTGAAACCGCAAGATTGTTATCAGCTGAATTTAACATCCCAAGGGTGCAAAGCCGAAATTTCATTTGTATTGAACATTATTAAACCGAATAAGCATTATATTAATTTTGTTAATATATTATATTAATCTATTAACCTGTGGCAATACATTCATGTTCGAAAAATAAAGGATAATCAAAAAGGCTTTAATTTTGTTCCACTTAAACAAAGGGCGTTAATTATGCCGCACCCTGTGTATATGGTACCCGGCTATTTGGCCTACGGACATCTGGCCGACGAACCTTTGGCCGACGGATATTTGGCCGAAAGGACATTTGGCCGACGGACATTTGGCTGAATGGACATTTGGCCGAATAGATATTTGACCGAAGGACATTTGGCCGAAAATTTAATAAACTCATTTGATTTAAAAGATGATTATTGCAGGAAAAAACTAATAAAAAAACAGTAAGAATAAGTACTTTAAGTTTATTGTAGTAAAATCAATTTGATTAAAAGATATTTATTGCAAAATAATAATAATAATAATAATAATAATAATAATAATAATAATAATAATAATAATAATAAAATAATAATAATAATAATAATAATAATAATAATAATAATAATAATAATAATAAACAGTAAGATTAAGTAGTTTATTGTAGTAAAATTCATTTGATTAAAAAGATGTTATGTTTATTGCAGAAAAATCATAAAAAAACAGTAAGATAATTTCTTTAAAGATTGTGCACAATAGCTCTCAAAGAATCTACTTTTTCATATTCCTCATATTTCGCAATAAGAGACATGAGCCTTGTATTCAAGATCTGGTACTTCTTCTTTCAAGATCTCAGTGCAACTCCGGAATTGACCATCTCGATTGTTAGCTCCCAATTTGCTTGTACTTTCCTTATCTTCGTCACTAAACGGCAAATAGATGGATGGGTGACTGCCATTCTTTGTTCAAAAGCTCTGTGGCATCCCTCTAAAGAGTTTGTAGTCCGTGGAAGGCCATGTGCGGTTCTCTCGAAAGTATTCCACATTGTTATTTCAAATAATGGCTTCCGTCTTCTTCCACATTGAATAACACCAACCCATGTCGCCTCAAAGTAGCCAAGAAACTCTGATAGAATTTCATCAGTTTCATCATCCAACGATGAGACTAATTCAGTGAAGGTGTCAGCAACATCGCTAACTGGCACAAATGCCAAAGCCTGAAAAGACTTCACGATGATTGCATTTTTCGGATCATTATACCAAGTCTGTAGTCCTGAGCGCTGTATTTCTCTCCACAAGCACTGTCCGAAATGGAAAAAACACCCATAAATGTTTGTGTTTGGAAAAAATGCTGTGGCGCTATTGAGAGCTGCCCTTTCATAATAAATAGTGACTGAAACCGGATTAAGATCTGGCCTTACCTGTTTGAGGGTTCTAAAAATTATATCATAAGCATCTTGGTTTTTGTTCCTTGCGACACAGTATACTACAGGAACTGTATGGCGCTCATCCAGTAAAACATGCACAGTATATAATTGACAGCCTAATGGGGCAGAATCGAAAGTTCCATCACACAACCAGTGTTCTTTCAGAGCTAAAAGTTCTAAATTTCGGGGCTTTGAGAGAATTAGCAGATTGTCACTATCATGAATGACGAAGTCTTCCCCTCTAATTGTTTTACGTAGGTCATCAGTTAAAATGTCTCCGTCTGGTACCGTGCGTTGTCTGCGCACCATTTTTGATAAAGTTTCCTTTTTAGGAAGAGCACCTGCAGCATTAAGTGGGAAATCACTAGTACAGTTATGTATTATCGTCGACGTTGCTTCCTCCGAATCTTTGGCTTTTTCTTCAATTTTATTCACAGTTTTCAATGACAGGTTGCGTGCGGGATCAGGCGGATGTGAGTGATCACTAGCTTCTTGAATAATGTCGCCTTGTGTCTTTAATCGCCCACCACATCTTCCTTTACGTTCACATCGCCAGCATGTTGCACTCTCTTTTCTTTTATCAACAATGTAGGCATAACCATCAAGCAATCATTTTCTTCCTCCTCGTATCGTTGGTATGATTTCCATGGTCTCTAAATAGTAAGCATTTAATATATATATATATATATATATATATATATATATATATATATATATATATATATATGAAATTTTTATCACACCGTGATTTATATACAATCATGAAGCTACAAATGTCGCTTAATATCGAAATTCACGCTACCTCGGTATATCTCCGTTGGAGAATTGTCGCCGAAGGGGAATTTATATAAGTGATAAATGAATTGGAATCGTCGGGACACGAACGGCTCAATGGTTAAACGTCCACTGGAGTCGCTGAATAGGTTTTCGTCACGGGTTCGTGACCCGACGATTCCAATTCATTTATCACTTATATAAATTCCTTCAGCGACAATTCTCCAACGGAGAAATACTGAGGTAGCGTGAATTTCGATATTGCTTTGACATTTGTAGTTTCATAATTATATATATAAAATATATATATATATATATATATATATATATATATATATATATATATATATAAGTATGTATGTATGTATGTAGCACACACTGGAAAAAAACGTTAACTTACTTGTACAACTTCTAACCAACCAGCGAATGTATCTTTGATGAGGCAAGTTACAAAACACTGTTGGTTTCAGCAACTGAAATAGTGAACTAATAGCGTTGGTTTCGTTGGACGTGGTTGGCTTAGACTGTTTGAACACTTTTGTATAAGGAATTTAGTCACGTCTATATAAGGAACAGTTTAAAGCATGAGTGGGGTAATGAACAAAAATGTTCTCTTAAGGATCAAAGTTTTGATTTAATGAATATTTCAACAAGTTTCGGCCGATCGTAGATTTCATTTATTTGTCCGAAAATATTCAGCCTTACGGTGGAAGGTGTGACAGAAATGCAAAAATATCACAGCAATTAGAGCAAAATTTTAAAATTATCAAGTTGTTTTAGCTGTGATAATTGAGGCCAAGAGACACCTTTTTCCATGTCAGCATATTTTTCCAGTCATTCGCTATACTCCGTAAAACCTTTGAGCATTTACTCCATAATATCATCGCTACTTGTTTCTCTTTAGCAATGTGATTCCATTTTCATTCTCAAAGATTTTCAAAGGAGTTTGTTGGAAAGGCCATCAAAATGGTAATGAACCTTCGTTAGGAAGAATATGGCATCTGCTAAAACTATTCCTGGGCACTATTCTCGATCTATAGTTTACATTCCGAAGACGATTCTGACACAAGAGAGAGAGAGAGAGAGAGAGAGAGAGAGAGAGAGAGAGAGAGAGAGAGAGAGAGAGAGAGAGAGACTCTAAGCATTAGCTATTTATTAATGTCTGGTATAATGACTAGCTGTCTGTGAATTTCAGAAGTGGGTTCCTTTACTGAAATGTTCACGTTCATAAATCAGCTGTGTATTGTGACATTTCCCGAAGGCGTCTTCAGTGAGGCAAGAACACGCGATTCAGTCCAACGCGCTGTCTTTCCCTACTCAATTTATTCAGTCTCTTCTCTTCACATTTAGCTCAGTTGATCAAAGTCTCCCCTTTCAATGGTTTTTCAGATTGTTCCCTTACGTTCTTCACACCCTTACTGATCCATCTTTTGTGTTCGGCATTATTCCCTCTTCCTCTCACCTGTTCTTCAAAGGTCGTCTTTTGTTTCTTTCGTTAAACCGCTTCTCTCACTCTCCCTCTATGCAGGGTTTCTGTTCTCTTGGATTATTATCTGAACCCTCTCTTCGCTAGTTAGGCTAGTACTGATAGTGAATAAAATAACGAATCCAATAATAATAATAATAATAATAATAATAATAATAATAATAATAATAATAATAATAATAGCAAAAGTATTATATGCAATGCACAAGAGAGTATATGTGCTTTTATGTGCCTTCTTTTACATAATATATATATATATATATATATATATATATATATATATATATATATATATATATATATATATATATATATATATATATATATATATATATATATATATATATATAAATGTCATTGTTAATGATCTGGTTCAAAAAACGTGTCGAAAACTACTGGAGCTTAGGCTATCTTACACCACTGGTTTAAACCCTGAGTAAATATATAATGCACTATATCTAATGATGTAATTATAATAACCCCGTCCTATTAAGCTATATTAAACTGACCAAAACTTGGAGTAAAATAACTACGTACAACACAAAAGAGAGAGAAGCAGACGGTAAATGTCATCAGCGGATGTAAAGGGAAGCAGAGGCCATGAGGAAAAGAAGCGTGAGGCGAAGATGGTCTGAATGTGCAAGGAAACTTTCATTTCTATTTACTTCACTGAAGGTTCATTTATTTAGAATTGGGTGTTAGTAGAGGAAAAGTAATCCACCTTTCTGAGGAAAAAGAACAAGTTGTTGAAACTAAACACCTGGATGGTCAGATGGAAACAGCCCAGGGTATAAAATGCTGCACAGCCAAAACTCATTGGTTGTCTTCAGGTCATTGTGCCACAGACACAAAAGGAACCCAAAGCTTGACCCCTTCGGAGGATCAGTCGCAAACTGACCACGTCGCTTGTGATACTGACTTGGAGTAATGTCATTCGTCTCAGCTATTCAGCTCCATGCCAGGCCTCTTAATCTCTTCAACACTTAACCTCACTAATGGGCCGGCTTCATCTACAGAAAATGGTAACCAACTTTCGTATCATCGATGGATAAAGCTTAAAAATAAAAGTACTGAGAAATTGCCCTGGGGAAAGAAAAAGAATATATATATATATATATATATATATATATATATATATATATATATATATATATATATATATATATATATATATATATATATATATATATATATACAGGCTCCAACTGACTTGAGATTCAGAGTATTCGCGGCAGCTGTCCGCTGATTTAGTTTTATGTTCAAAACGAAGATCGTCCCAAGACACGCACTGATCAAAGAAAACTGTCCATTACTGATGAAGTTACGAACCTCCTGGAACATGCGAGTGGATTTTCTGGTCCAAAGGATTCAAGAACATGATATTGCTAATTTATAAAAGTAGCACATGGATAATTAAGTATTGATATTATGCACAACTGGCACGCTATTCAGTCAAAGTCGATATAGGTTTACATGTAAGGATCTTGGTAAAATCTCTGATTTGTTACGAGAGGAATGACCTGATTTTTACTTTACATATTAATTTTACAGGATAAAAATATCGAAATTCCTCAATATCTGGTAAAGCTAGGGTTGCCAGACGTCCCGATTTCGCGGGACATGTCCCGAATTTGATCATTTTGTCCTGAGTCCCGGATAGACCCTCCCGGGACGGCCTTTTGTCCCGGATTTCGTTCATCATAAAAAAAAAAGTAAATAATGAAATAGACTAATAATAAATGAATAAATCAAATAAAGATCATTACATTATAAAATAAATTAAGTAATGGTTTTCAGTTGAAATTATATTGATGAAAATATAATTTGAATAACCCAACGAATCAACGATGCTGCTAAAAGTTACGTGACGACTGACGCAGTCAATCGCGTTTGCAACTTGTTCGGTTGCTTGGCTGCGGTCCGGTGAGTGGCGAGTTGCACTCCTGCATCAGTACTGTATTAGCCTCTCATTCAAGTGTGTGTGTGTCGTTACTGTTTGCTACGGCCTACCTTTTTCATCTTTAAAACAAGATGTCAAAACGTAAATGTAAGTTTCGAGATGAATATTCCAGCGAATGGACATTTATCAAACAAGGCAGGAATTGTTATGAAGCAAACTGTCGATTATGCCATTGCAATTTCACTATTGAACATGGTGGGAAGAATGATATCAAGAGGCACATAGAAACAACAAAGCACAAACAAAACGTTTCCTCCACTTCAAAAGATGATAAAATAACAAATTTCTTGATCAAGAAAAACACAGATGAAGAAACTAAGATAATAGCAGCAGAAGTTGCCATGGCCTTTCATACTGTTTGCCATCATCAGTCATTCAGTTCAAATGATTGCACGAATGTACTACTGCCAACAGTATTTCCTGATTCCAAAATTGCAAGCAAATTTTCTAGTGCTAGGACAAAATGTTCTGCAATAATTAAAAACGTTCTGGCTCCACATAGCATTGCCGAAGTTGTTAAAGATATAAATAATTCTTCTTTTTATAGCATATCTACAGATGCAAGTAACCATAATGCTGAGAAAATATTTCCGTTGATTGTACAATATTTTCCACGGAAGAATGGCTTCCAGATAAAATTATTGCGAGTAAAATCCCTTCCAAATGAGACCTCGGAAACAGTTTCAAACTTCTGCAGAGAGAGCCTCATCGAATTAGGACTGGATGTTAAAAAATGTGTAGCTTTTGGTGGCGATAACACTAATACTAATTTTGGTGGACGTTTACGTAAAGGCACAAATAATGTCTTTTCGAAAGTCAAGGAAAGCATGAATGACTCGATGGAAGGTGTAGGATGCCCAGCCCATATTCTTCACAATGCTGCACATACCGCTGCCAATGTCTTGTCTGATGTTGATGTTTGAAGTATTTAACGTTGTTAAAGACTTTGTTTTTCAATATGCATTAGTTCTCTCTCATTTACACGTTGTTCGAACTGAGAAACTGAATAAAAGAATTTGTTTTCTGATAGAAATTTGTTGGTGTTCAATATGCATCAATTGGTTCTCTCTCATTCTAAAACTCAGTGGTTGGCTTAACTTAACTTTTTCTTTGATGAGGGCAGTTGAGAGAATCCTAAAATTATTTGAAGCACTGAAATCTTTCTTTGCTTCTGAAGAAAAAGCTCCTCAAATTCTTTTAGATTTTTTTAACAATCCACTGAGCGAAGCCTACCTATATTTTGTTCACAGTCTTGAGTATGTATTTAGCAGCAGGATTATGAAGATTGAAAAGAGAGATAACAGCATTATTGAAGTGCTTGGCTGTTTAAAAGAAATAGTTGCTTTAATAAAGGCAAGAATGGATGAAAAGTTTATTCCTCTTAGTGTTAAACGGTGCCTTAAAGATGATGAAATCACATCTCAAGAGATGAAAAAATTCCTACTTGAGGTGGATAACTACTACGTCACTTGCCATGACTATCTTAAGAAATGGGCTTCATCGTTAGAAAGTTTTGATATCTTTTCATGGATGTTATTAGATACACTTCCAGCATGGGAACAAATACAATCGTCTTGTCTAGTTTTAAAAAAACAAAGGTATAAACATTGACGACAACATCCTTTTCTGTCAGTGGTCAACATTTAAAATACTCCTTGATAAACAAATTCAGAGTAAACCTGAAGAATGGATGACCAAGATGTGTCATGAAAAATGGCTTTCTATCCTACAGCAGTTCGACTTCGAAGAACAGTATTCTGAGATATTAATTTTGTGTCAATATTTGTTTAGTATACCTGCGCATAATGCAAATGTTGAGCGTGTCTTTTCTATGATGAGTGCTCAGTGGACTGACGAGAGGAATAAATATGTGACAACTATAGAGGCTATTTTACAGTGTAAGTGGAACATAAATTGTCATTGCAAAGAATTTTACTGGCAGGTATTAGGAAATATGGAACTTCTAAAGAAAGCAAAATCATCTGAGAAATACAACTAAAATAAAAAGTTTAATTTTCATTATATCTGTGCATACAATTTTCTTATTTTCATTTATCTTCAGTTTTCATATGAAAAAGATACTTTGGTATCTTAATTATTTGTAATGATTACACATTTTCTGGATTATTTTCCGTTTCTTCAGTTTCTTTATTGTAATTTGCATTAAATATTAGTTTAACAAATTTTTTTCTTTATATCCTATTAAAATACTTGCTTGATGTTTTTCACTGCGTCTGTATCTATTTATGATATGTTTTTATCTATGTATTAGAGGATGTCTATCTTGTATTAGTTGCCGTTGTTAAAGATCAAGATTTTAAACAGTAGAATGCGCAATTTTTAACGACGCCATCGTTTTCCGGATTGCTTATTTGAAATTGTTATTTAAAGATCAAGCAATTCTACTCCAGTATATGAATAAACATATATCAGAATAAACATATTCAAAATTTTTAACGCCCGCCATCGTTCTTGAACCCTTATGTATACATACATACATACATACATACATACATACATACATACATACATACATACATATGTATATATATATACATATATATATATATATATATATATATATATATATATATATATATATATATATATATATATATATATATATATATATATATATATATAATAATACAAATGTCCCTGCAGAGACGTGACGACAGGGTTTCGAGGGCCATCGGTGGCAGCGACAGAGAGTAAGTAACAGAAAAGAACCCTAAGGTGGATATTGGGTTGTAATTCTGATAGATTCCTTTGCTTCCCCGAGGGTTGTTCTTGAAAGAAGAGAAAGGTAACAAAGGGAATAAATGATTGCATTGCCTTCTCTTTCTCGAAACACGACAATAAAGCAGAGAACTTGATGGCTGCATTAACATCTATTATTTTGGTTACAAAAGACAACGTTACTAAATGGAAAATGACAACCAGAATGCTTTTGTTATAGAGAATCGGAACATTGTGAACTTGAAACCATAGCGAAGGTTATTTCGGCGATGGCTGTTACATTTTACACAGGGAATGGTAGAAATAATCTGTTAACGATTCTGAGGGAAATTTTTGCGGATCACTGATATTCATGATATGAAGTATAGAAATGCAGCTCTTCATCATTCGGGAGAAAAATGATGGTTCAGTTAGCGACGGTTCCTGAAATGCAAAAGATAATATGACATCACTTCTTTAAGGCAAAACAGTTCAACTGAAACAACGATAACAACCTCTGTGACGGTTAGTGCAGATTTAAGGTGGCTGGGGAACAGTAAGGATTGGTCAAGTGCTGCAAAGGAATAAGAGTAGTACGAAAAACACACACACACACACACACACACACACACACAAAAGGGATTTTAGATAAGGAAGCCTTCAACAAAATCTTTGATGCAAATGTCGAGAGGAACAGCGTCAGGAAAGATTTTTCTTGAGCAGCCTTCTTACCAGTGAAACTCCCTCAGGGGCCAAGCCCTGAGAGCTATGAGGTTATTCAGCGCTGGAATGGAAATTGAGAGCAAAAGGCTTGAAAGGCGTAACAGGAGGAAAACCTCGCAGTTGTAGTATGAAACAATTTTTAGGAGAGAGTAGAAAGTAAGATGGAAGAAAGGTACTGTAATATGAACGGAGGTGCAGTAAAAAAGTATGAAAGGTTGCGGCTAGGTGCCGAAGGCATGCTGAAAAGAACTTTAAGTAAGGTGCACTGATGGTACTATCCCCCTTTGGGGTTGGTAAATCATTATGGAAGTTTTTTTTATTTATTTCTGTACGAACTTCTTTCACTGTTTCATTTCACTGTTTCCGTTTATGGGCTCAATAAGAGTTTTCATCTCTGTAGTAAGAGCGAATCCCATTTCCAGTCACAATGAAAGCCGCCCTTCTCTGAAGCAATGAATATTCGATGCGTCCAACTTTTTCACATAATCCCCGATATTTTTCTGGAAAACTCACAAAGAAGATTCGAAGGAGACATTATATGAAACTCGACACATTTATTGTGGGAACCTGTTTTACAGATAGCCGTGGCCATATAATAAACTTTACTTGAAACTTGGCCCTCCAGCCAATTTTGTATGAACTTGATCAACTCGAGTTGTGATGTGGAAGACGAGCACTGATGAACCGTGAGACATTTAATGAGGAAGAGCTTCTGTATGGATAACAAAACTCTCTCTCTCTCTCTCTCTCTCTAATAGAACTTCCAACACTGATTTCAATTAGAAAAGCTAGAGAAGGACTTTTCTTCACATGACAGGTCAGGCATGCAGTGAGAATTTTAAAAACATTCAATAACATATTCTGAAAGGCTTCACCAAATAAATTGTAATATTTTTTAGTTTTAGAATCATATTTGGGATCAGCATCACCAAGAGGCCCTGATGTATCCACTTTGAAGGCAAAACAGTTTATCTGTACTTTTGGACTTTGCATTTCTTGGTATATTCATAAGTTAGCAAATGGAAAACAGAAAGTCACATATAACTCAGGACTCACTCTTTACCATCTCGTGCCATTTACCATGACAAACAAGTAGTGCGACGCTTGGACTGGTCGATAGGCAAAGTCTTGAAGCACTCGTTTCAAAAGGTGCCCTTTACACAGACTTTCTTCCTTTTTTTCAGACAGTCAGTACAAAGAAAGAATGGTGTGTTTGTTGCGCTTCAAATCCTCTCCTTGGTGACAATATCATATGCCTAAGCTTATTCACATCTGTAGCACACTTACATGACACTTCAATTTTTCTCGAAGTTCTCTTTAAGCTGCCTGGTATCTCCAAGCTCTTAGAAAGCCACCAAGTGCACTCACTACCTGTGCCCCCATTAGCTAAGGCACACACTTCTGTTGTTTATTTGATCAATCTTCATCTTCATACAACCTGGACAAAAGGTACTTCATTGATTATTACGTCTTCTGTAGGTATTGCTTGAATTAAGAATTTAGGCAGAATCGATTAAGATATCAGTGCAGATTAACTCAGCACTGAGTAATTGCTTCTGATTCAAGTAACTTAAATGGGGTTACATTAAATAAACAGCACTTATAATTACCAAGCAATGATCATTTGTGGATCATGACGGAATTCTTCGCTAAATGTATTTACTAATTTTGATTTATAGAAACGAGCTTTAATTTTCATTCCCCTGCATTTAACACAATCCTACATAATTTACAAGATGAAAAGTTTACTAATTCGACAGCTATCTTAGTAACTATTTGGAATAATTTAGATAACTTAAAAAATACAAAATACTTATCTGCACTACTTTTGTAGATACATAAGCCGCCCTAATCCTTGAAAAGCACAACTACCCGCTATATCAGTTGCTACGCTGAGGCAATGCACAAGTTACTTCAAAGATTAAATATTTGGGATGAAGATGTTTGTCACGCACCTGGGTACCAAATAGATTTAGGCTACGTACGTGGATTCCGGATGTCTAACAGTCTAGTATCTGTAATACATTTCAAAGTTCTGGATATGCTGAATACAACCCGATATGAGCTATACATACATACACACACATATGTGTGTGTATATATATATATATATATATATATATATATATATATATATATATATATATATATATATAAATATATATATATATAAATATATATATATATAAATATATATATATAAATATATATATATATATATATATATATATATATATATATATATAATATATATATATATATATATATATATATATATATATATATATATATAAATATATATATATATATATATATATATATATATATATATATAAATATATATATATATATAAATATATATATATATATATATATATATATATATATATATATATATATATATATATATATATATATATATATATATATATATATATATATATATATATATATATATATATATATATATATATATATATAATAAGTAATAAAAGAAAACTCTTTAGAAGTCTCCTAGTGTTATGGGAAAGTTAAAGTCTATTTTTATGAATAAGAGAAGATAAGTAAAAGGAATAAAATGGAAACGCTCCGGAAGGATCGACGGCTCCTTTTTCTGGTGCTGCCAATTTGGAACTCTTCCTGCTTCCGTTTTCCCTTATTTTTGCGATCTCCCCTTCTTAACTTTTTCATAAGTGGGTTTTTTGTGTCATTCCCATTAGGGGTAATTGAAAGCAAGCACTGCCTTCCTTCGCCTTCTTTTTCCTAGCTTTCTGCAACTTTCGTTTCGAAAACTTCCGATTTCGCATCAACTGGAGCCATAGAAAAATTCGAAGCTAAGAAGAGACAAAAACAGCGTCTGAAGGACACAAATGAGTTCTGCAGGACTGTACAGAAGGTCTTGCGTAAATTTCACTTGGAAGACAAGTAATTTTAAGCAAATGCGGTTCTGCGATATTTTGATTTTTTAAAGGTGGCTATATACCAGTGCCTAGAAGTTTTATGCAAAACACCTGGTCTACATTTTCATCTGCAATGAACTGAATAGATCGGTTTTTTTTTATTCCCAAAGCACGTGTCCTACATAATGGTTGTCTCTGTTTGTTGGCACGTGAGACATTTTCTCTGTTCACCCAACGCAATCACAAGATCTGTGGAAGTCGAAAGGTGAAAATAATTTCCCTTACCATACTGAAACTAGAAGAATAACAGAGATATAGTAAAGTATTGGTTCTCTTTCCTGGGACGTTGTTTTCTACATTGAATTTCTTCTGTAATGTAGTAACAACAGACATTTAATGAGGGTGCGTAGGCTACATATTTTCTAAGATGTTTTACTAAAAACGGTTCTTCTAAAATCTGTTAATGAATGTTACATTTTAACCAAATAAAATCTAGAAGCGGTAGTTTCCCTTACCTTCAAAACAAGGTTAGGATTCATCTTAATTGTCATCTCGTTATCACATACACATAATGGGCTTGTGCACTGGGGAGCGAATTCGTGGTCTTATCACCATACAAAAACGGACAACGGATGAAGATTAACTGCACGGCGCTATTTACAGAAAGGCTAATGGACTGATAAACAGATTCACGCCTCGGGATTCCTGAGAGCTTTGAGAGGTGAAGCGATAAAACACGCATCCCTCGGTCTGTTTCTTTGGTGGTGTTGAAAGCCAGGAAGTAGCAAATGGTACTCGAATGTGAAGAGTTTATTTGATTTGAAATTGCCCATCTCTCAGGGGAAAGAAGCAAGACACCCAGTTACTGATGAATAGAAATTTTCATAGAAACATCGGCAAATCTTGCTTCCAATGCCCATGGCTTAATTTAAATAACTGTTATGGGTGTTTGAATTCCAATGACTCTTCGATGGCTACTCAGGGCCGAACCGGTTGAGCTCAGACTGTCATTCGATGGCTCATGGATTTTGGAGTTCAATTCCAGCGGCCGGTTTGAAGAGTTAGAGGAATTTATTTCTGGTGATCAAGAAATGCATTTCTCGCTATAATGTGGTTCGGATTCCACAATAAGCTGTAGGTCCAGGCTGCTATTTAACCATTTGGTTCTTAGCCACGTAAAATAAGTCTAATCCTTAGGCCAGCCCTAGGAGAGCTGTTAATCAGCTCAGTGGTCTATAAAACTAAGGTATATATTTTTTTGGCGTTTTGAAAATATCCAGAAGTTTCATATGTAAAAGGTCAGCCTTTTCACTGGTCATCAACATGATTTTTGTGTATTTTATTTTTCTATTACATGAGGTATTGCGTGCAATATGTTGAGGCTATGAAGTGTGTGTGTGTATTTTTTGTTTATCCCAGACCGTTGTGACAGTTTGTGATGGTAGTCAAACAAACATTTAGTCAAGCAAGAAATGTTTGTTATTGTGCCTGAGCAAGCAAATGGTTTATTGTGTATTTTTTTTCTCTTTTCCAGTTCCTTCTCTTTTGCCTTCTCAGATGTGTACATTCCCTGTGAATATTAATTGTTCCTTCGTATTATGTGAATGGGCGCCAGTGGCGAACAAAGGCCAGGAAAATTCTCAGCCGCATCATCTTTTGAATAAGCTAATATGGAAGAAGGTCAATTTCTGTGAAAACGCTTTCGTCGTGGGAAATATTTTTGCTTTGTGGAAGCGGTCTTAACCCTGTCTCTGCACACTGCAATATTTTTCGTATAAGTATTATATCAATATTGGACCTGAAACCTGACGAAGAGAGAGAGAGAGAGAGAGAGAGAGAGAGAGAGGATACTTTCGTACAAAGTTTCCGTTTTTTCACTCGAAAATAGTAACCAATAATTTTCAAAGGATTTTACTCGAAATGATATAGTTGAAGCCACATTGCTTGCACGTTTTAATAGATTTTTATAAAAAGATAAATAATTCATTTATCTAAGAAAGGAATCTTGCACCGGCAATAACACTTATCAAATCTAACTGACTTTGGGTGTAAGTTATTACTAAGGTTTCGTGAAATGGATATCAAACGGCATTTATGGCTAAATATTTGTCAAAGTCTCTTTCTCGCCCGAGTTGAGCAAATCATCAGTCATTTTGGTGACGAACGAGAGCAAAGGTACAAGGGGCTGTCTGAAAGATCTTCGACATCCCTCTTCCTCCGGAAGAAAGGAACAGCACACGTTTTTGGCAATCAAAACTTGGGTAGAGTTAGTGAGAGATGAAAGAAGCATCTCTCCTTCAAGAGAGAAGCTGGAAAACTGTCGAGTTAAATACCGATTCGATTTAATCTGAAATGACTTGAAGCGGAATTTCTCTGAGAAAAGAAATGAGTTTCTATTTATCTTCATTTTCATTACCTTTGATATAAGACCGTGAAGTGTGCCTGAGGTGCTCACTTCAGTTAAGTTTGAACTTCCACTGGTGAAGGCGAAGGATTTTCTTTCCACTTTCCTTTCTGCCTCCAAGGGCAAGCTGCCCGGGGATGCAAAGGTTTCTTTCCTTCTGTGTTGGATGCGGAGGTAATGCTTCTTTCTTTCTTCTTCAGCAACTGGGGTTTTATTGACCTCTAAAATGACGCTATTGCACGGGACTGAGCCGGTCTGGCAGCGGTCACAAAAATAATCTGTGTGGTCGTGTCCCCAACAAGTTTAATTCACTTTAGGGACCGAATGCATTCAACACAAGCGGTTGCTCTGTTCTCAGGTGGACGTTTTTTTTTATTTATCTTTATTTCTTCTCGTTATTTTCTGTTCTTATTTCCTTAGATATAATTCAGATTATTTTTCAGATTATTGTAGTCTATTTTATCGTGGTAATAAATCTGTATAATTCTCCTTCGTAGCCTCACACTAAAATTATTTTCTTTTGCAACGGCCAAACAATATCTTTCAAAGAGAGAGAGAGAGAGAGAGAGAGAGAGAGAGAGAGAGAGAGAGAGAGAGAGAGAGAGAGAGGTTCTCAGATTACCTTAAAATGTATATCAGTAAGCAAAATCAACATGTGGAAGGATATTATATACTTGCAAAAATATCAAAGGTATATATTGTTACAACCCTCGAGGTTGTTATGCAAGTTCTTAAATTATAATTGAGTTGTTATCAGTAATAAATGTAACTCAGCGCTAAAGGTCAGCGGAAACAAACACCCAAGAAAACTTAACAACATTTAATACTTAATAAATACAAAATTTAAATCAACCTTGTGGGATACTTCCAAAACCTTAGTAACAGCCAAAAAGGACAAATACCAGTCCTTTACAAATCCCGTAGAGTTACCTACAGCTAATAAAACTAAGCCCTAACACAGTAAAGAAAATTAACATAAAATCGGTTGGCTCCAACACTTTTGCTGGCCAGACAGGAACACGAAAACCTAAAGCTAATAAAAGTAAGTAAGTGAAGGAAGGCAGAGAATAAATAGCAAGAAAACACTTAACCTCTTACCTATCAACACAAAACTAAACTCCAATGTACGAACCTTTACACGACAATTTAATTAAATAACATATAATAATATTTTAACAATAATCTCACATTTAGAGAAACAGAACGAAGCAATATTGAAGGCCGTGATCTAACTGCTACCTCTGCTGCCAAGAGAGGTCACGCACACATGGTCAAATGTCAGTGTCTAAGGCGGTCCTGCCCGACAAAACAGAGACTATCACTCCTACCTGGGTATGGCCACCCTACAGGCCTCCTCACGAGCAAACTTGCTCCCAACAGTAGCTTTAAAGGCGTCCCGGCAAAACAGCCCAAGTCACGGTTCAACTCCTGTTGATGGCGGAGAACAGCGACGCCATCAACACCCAGGGAAAATCCCTCTCACCAGGGTAGCAACAGGTAAGACGTCGCAAGTGACCGAAGGACCTGCGAGCCACGCAGAGTAGGAAGCTCACGCCGCAGGTGACAGGAGAGCACCAACGAAGGAAGACGTAAATCCAAAATAAGTTTAAATAATTCAAGAAAATCTGCAAAAGGCGCCAGCTGAGTTAATCCAGGAGAAGTTAAACCCGCACTGATCGGGCCTCGACGTTCAGGCCAAACGTCGATCACCAGCGTCCAACGGCACTCGAAAATAAAATAGCAAAACAATCGTTAGCACGATAGTTTATAAACGTAAACAAGCGGGGAGGAGGCGTCAAAACTGTAAACAAATATTGAAAATCTTGAGATTAATACTTAAAACTAAAAGAAACAAGGCTAATCTAAATTTACTTAAAAGCCAAAAATAAAGGGAAAAATTTACGTTAACCTAATATAATATATATATATATATATATATATATATATATATATATATATATATATATATATATATATATATATATATAACTACATATATGTGTGTGTGTGTGTGTGTGTGTGTGTGTGTGGGTATAAATGAAGTCATTACTCTAGGAGGGCTTTAGAGCCAACAGCAGAAGGATGCCGCATAGTCTGCAAAATATTTTAATATTCACCTGCCAACATTCAAGGCTAAAAACAAAAGACATGAGATAGCTCTTTTAAACCAAGTTCTTGAAAAGCTTAACTCGAAACCCCTTACCACAAAAAAAAAGGATCTCTTCACATTACTCTTCCCCCCCCGCCTCTCTCTCTTTCTCTCTCTCTCTCTCTCTCTCTCTCTCTCTCTCTCTTACAAAAGCAAAGCATATGCAGAAAGTTCATATAAGCCCTTTTTTGCACGTAGCCTTTTCCCTTGATGGAAGAGAGGCACTGAAATGCAAAATGTGTGTCGAGGAATCAGACTGAGGGAGAGCGTCGGATGATGGGCGGCCTTTTCCTCTTACCGGAGGATGCAACATCATCACCATTCTGATGGCCTTTTCAACAAGCGCCCCTCCAGAAATGGAACACGATAAGTGGTCTCATAAAAATGCTTCAAAGATAGGAAAGGAAACCTTGTGGAGAACAGAAATTCCGACGCTCTATTTAACGGGAATCAACATAAGTATTAACCAACATTTACAGCTTTCACAACCTTTAAACATTTCCAAGTGTAACTACTTATACATATTATCACATCTTCTGTGCCTAGCCCCTAAACCTTCTTGATTTTATTGTCCTGGGTTTACCACTTACACACACACACACACACACACACACACACACACACACACACACACACACATATATATATATATATATATATATATATATATATATATATATATATATATATATATATATATATATATATATATATATATATATATATATATATGTGTGTGTGTGTGTGTGTGTGTGTGTGTGTGTGTATAATAAGTGTGGGTTTTATAATCTTTAACTTCATCTTATAGAAGAAAGGAGTTGCCAGTTTTCCGCAGACATGGCAAGAGAATGGTAACCTTGGCCTAACATATATCCAAACTAAATGCTATTGTGTCCCATCCAAGTCAATTAGAAAATAATTTCGTACATAGAGTATACTTTCTGTTTTTATGGTTTTTTATGGTAATACTATATTTTTTTTTCAAATTTTTCTTTGTTATTAAAGGGAAAGTTTGTACCGAAAAAGCCGTGTTTGTGAATTTTCCTCTTGTGGAGAGATGCCAATCTTTGGCTAGTGGCAGTTTTTTCTCAAGTTTGTACTTTCGTTAATAAACCTTTCAGTAATGTCCCCAATT
Organism: Macrobrachium rosenbergii; assembly: GCF_040412425.1. Taxonomy (NCBI): domain Eukaryota; kingdom Metazoa; phylum Arthropoda; class Malacostraca; order Decapoda; family Palaemonidae; genus Macrobrachium; species Macrobrachium rosenbergii. The sequence continues at coordinate 6,657,215 of NC_089787.1, forward strand.
AACATAACGGTTACCTGACCGTGGAATACATTTCCTCATGAAAGAATGAAAGTATACTAAAGCCTACAAAATCACCGGCCTAATAAAATACAATAGCAATAGAATTAACAATTCATTTTTTATTTAAGGTGTCACGGTATAAATGATGAATTCATAGATATAATAAACATAATGTGTTCCGATAATTGTAAAGCCATTTATTTTAGGTTTATGATTTCAAGTACCTTTGTCTTTGGAAAGAACGGAAACCAGCAATGTACTGCTTTAAAAATCAACTGAAGATCTTCTGCCATAAGGTGCTGGTGGCTGGCGGTTTACCTCCCACAAAGGTTCACGCTCTGAAATGTTCATCAATTCTAAGTTTTGATAAGATTGCAGTGTTTATTTAGTGGTGATAATTACACGTTTCTTATAATTTTTCATGTAATTAGTTCCAATTTGCCTTAAAGGATATGGAAAATACATAACTATTGTGCATGAAATGTAGTGTATCTAAAACCCTTTTCAGGATATTGATTTAGGGGACCATGCTATAGCGTAATTAACGGATATAACATATAACATATATTTGATAGACTGATCTGGTTTATTAAATAAGCTTGTAACTGGGTCATCTACGAAGTATATGATATATAGCAATACAATTTGGGTAAGTCACCTTCAGCTATAGTCGGTTTCATTTTATTTGTCCACAGTCCATTCACGGGTGAAGATGTGGCACTTACGCATGGGTAGGACGTGATTGGCTGACGATCAATGCGTCCGATACCGTTGGCTTTTTGTGATAAACATTAAAATATGTCTTCAATAACCCGTTTAAACTTTTATATAGCCAAAAAACCCTCGCCCCTTCTGATATAAATCATAAACGCGCCCATGTGTATTCATAATACACCAACACAACACAAAAAAGACGAGATTGTATCAAACAAGCTACTCAGATCAAACACAAACGAACGATGAGCTTTCAGTTGCTAAGATTTATCTCGTTATTATAGCCCAGACCAAACATAGACCTGTGATCAACACTTGTTCGAATTACAATATTTTCTTATCATTCAGTTTATTTTATGTACAGTTTCATTGCATGCAGATAAAAATAACTTCGTTATGATACCAAAGTAATATCTACGTCCGTAAACTGAAATATATAACCTTTAGTACTGTTTATAGCTAGAACATGAAACATGGACCATTGGAGCTAGGCCTAAGCTACTGATTCGCTAGGTATTTTATTTTACGGACCTTTTAAACACAAATTCATTCCGTTTCGGTAAAAATTCATTTTTTATTGTAACCTTTATTTATTCATTCTATCTAATTATCGTTCCAATGTCCAACAATGAAAATATAAAAAATATAGTATTCTGGAAAGAATACCAAAATACCATTGTTATTATGCCATGTTAGAGCTGATATTTCCCGCCTTTCAGGCAGTACTAGACACAACAATATTTCTTGCTTATTTCGAATATTAACCTACTCATGTAATTTACACACAAAAAATTACAAAAATTCCTATTTCGCATTCGAATGGCCTCTTCCTATGTTCCTACAATGAGATACAAAATAAATGTTTAAAATCCATCGTCCGTTTGTGTTTGACCTGAGTAGACTATTTGTTACAAGCTCGTCATTCGTGTGCTTGTATTTTTATATTATCGACATAAATCGGCATCTTTACGATCTAAATAAGAAGGCATGAGGGTTGTTTGTATATATAAGCATCCAGATGTCTTACTGAAGAAGTATTTTGTATCTTTATCACAGTAAGTCTACGATATCGGAACATGGATTTCCGCCGATCGAGAACTATCTAAGTAGATGCCACATCTTCCCAAAACCTACGCAGGTGAGAGGACAGATGGAGTGAAACCAACTACAGTCATCACGAGGTCAAGGAAAAGTGCCAGAAATGAAAGCTGACCTGGCACAGGGGACACTAGACATCTCGGTGAAAATTAAACAAACGTGGTTGTGACAGATACTATTTTTCTAGCGTTTAAAAACCACTTCGTTGAACCAGTTGTGTGTGTATATCTGAATTAAATACAAAACTAAGAATCTTACATGAAACTGTCAAAGCTAATTAATATTTATGGAGGTTACTTAAAATTTACATAAAAATTTTAATATCGAAAAACAAAATAATTATACATGGCTAGCAGATGCAGTAAGACTGTGGTGTCACCAGCCCAAACTAATCTCCCGATCATCCATATATTTGGGGTGCTTGGTTCCCACGACCAAGCACTTGTAGTTTTCATATCTGAATCCTTCCACACAAAGACCTAACCTATATATATATATATATATATATATATATATATATATATATATATATATATATATATATATATATATATATATATATAAAGGCAATTAACTTGTTAGTGTGTGGATGTATGTTACAGTGATAACGACAATGCCCTCTTAACTTCTCGATTTTTTCACACTTTTGGGATACGCCTTTAGTGACAAACAAGTCTAGAAAGTGTGAAGAAATCGCGAAGTTAAGAAAGCGTTCGCTCATCACAATTACAGACGTATTTGGTGAAAATCTGACCATTTGCAAAACGTAGGTAGGTGAGTGTTTCTAGATGCATTTCAAAATATCCAAATCAGATCCTCATAAAATAAAAAAAAATTATCGTTGGCTGGGAGAATGATCGCACAGGACTTATTCTTTACTCATTTACTATTCTTTACAGTCTTTCAATTTTCTCGACCCCATAACACTTATTTCGCACACACATACGTAACGCACGGTACTGCAGATGGATAGGCAGAGACGCGTATCGAGCAGCGATCTGTGCTCCTGAAGCCACTGTCTGACCAATTGCCCCGATGCTGCTTGTCTGAATTCAAAGCAACAGTTCAGCGTCACAGGAACTTCCGATTTTCTTTATCATCTCACTTCTGTTAACATCATGGCACAGCAATGAGAAGCAGAAAATACACTTTTACAGAAATGTTCTGTTGTGTATCTTTTATATTAATATTTTTATCTAATAAAATATGTGATGAAGAAAGAAGAAATAAACAGCATTTACATCACATATGGTCGTTCTTGAAGAAATAATTCTAAGAGAAAATTTAGCATGATTTATGAAAGATGTTTGTTACATCGTTTAAGCAGTCAAAAAGTTTAACCAGACCACTAATCTTGATTAACAATCGGGCTGGTCGAACGATTAGATTTATTTTACGTGGCTAAGCAATTGGTTATCTACAAGTCTGCAATGGCTTTTTGAGGAACTATTTTTGTCAAAAACTTGTAATAATTAAAGCCCACAAGTCTGCAATGGCTTTGCATAATTTTTTGCGAATTCGTTGTAAACTCATTCAAGAAAATATTGGAACCCTTTCCCAAATATTTCGGACATCAGCCTAAGAAGCACTATCTGGCAACGTTACAGCAAGTGCATGAAGCCAACTCAGAACAACTATTGCTGTTGATGTAGTTGACGAATTCCCGCGTTTTCCCGTTTCAGCTGGATTTTTTCTTAACCTGCTATAGAAGTGAAGTGTTACAAAATTAAAGAGCGCTACTGTTATACTGTACTTTCCCAAGGTTTGTTTGGTAATTATTAATATTTTCTTCTATGTTAGGTGACATTTGTAAACATAGGTCTATGACAGTACACTATTAGCATTTGTAAAAGGCAATTGTGATATACGTCAAATGGAGTTTGTTTGATGTTATGAACGAACATTTTCATTAATGTCATCATAGTGATTTATTTATTGTTTGCATATTCTGTGATTCGTTTAAACCTCTTCATTCTGGATCTTTAGGTTAAACAGACAGTGAATGCAAAATATACAGTATATATTTCTGTGCAGGAAAAGGTAGATAGACAACTCAGCAAATAATTTCTCTCTCTCTCTCTCACTTTCAGTATTTTCTTTCGTGAATGCGTCAATAAGAAGCGTATTATCTCTGTTGACAGCATCGTCGCTTGTTAGTGTTTTGGAGCGAGTAACGTCAATAATCCATCGATCCGCATGAACAGTTAGCCCGATGTAGCAGCGCCATGCATTTCTATGCAACAAATTTACGTTTCCTTTCTTTCTTCCATCGCTTTCATTTAGATAAGGGTGTTTTGTTCGCGCTGAGCTGATAAACAATGGCACTGATCACAACATTACCTTTATGCTGGTTAAGGATCGGTGGCCTCGGAGATGAGGTGCTGCGCGTTCGCCTCTTTTCCACTTTACGAGTCAGTTGACTTTGCCGCCCATGTCTTAAGTAGATTAGATTATGAAAACTATTTTTCCTTTTTCTCTGGGGTATTTATGACAACCATTGCGGAATCTGAATCTCAGTGATTCTTCTTGTAATTTCAAAAGCATGTATTAGATAATACGTGTTGGTAATCATGATTAAATCTTAGATTAAAACTTAAGTTCGCCCCGTGATTCTCCTTCGGAAAAGAGTGACGAATAGTCAAGCGAATCATCCCATTTTCAAAGATAATAGTGACTTAAAAAATAAACTGTGAAAAATTAAAAACGGTATTTTTTCCATACAAAACTGCTGCAAAGCATCAACCGATGCCTAAGAAGATAGGTTTCTTCAAGTCAGGCTTCCTCTATGAAGAGTTGGCAAACATCAGAGCAAAATATCACTTTGACTGAGATTCCACTTGGAACTTTGGGGTGAATTAGAAAAGTTTAAGAGTGACTGAAGTCCTCGATGGCCTTGACCTCATTCGAGTGTCTTTATCACATTGATGCTGGAAAGGAACACTTGTTTAAAGAGATGGCAGACTGAATGCTATTTTGATTTACTATTCATTTTTTTGGGGGTTAAGGTGGAAGATATAAGGCTTGTCGTAAACGTTAACCTTGCAAACGATGTATTTTTCTCTGCAGTGTGTGGTAGTTTTCTTGATCTATCAGATCACTGATTTGGGAAGGTAAATACTCCGAGAGCTGGGATATTTTATAAACAAATTTTCAGATAACTAACCAGGTAATTCTCCATTATTTCCTACCAGTGACTCGCAGATAATAGACTAATTTTCATAACTTTAAACCTGATTTCATTCATTAAATATGAAAACTTTACTTGCATTAAATCTCATTTTCCTTAACCCTGATTTCAGTCAGAGAAAATAACAAAATCATTCACATTACACCTGATTTTCACTGACAATAGATTATAATTTCATTCACGTTAAACCTGATTTCATTATGAAAAGATAACATCTTCATTCGCCTTAAACCTGACTTTCACTGATGGCAGATTTAATTTCCACTTGTATCAATCCTAATTTTGATTGGATAACAGATCATCATTTCATTTGTATTAAACCTGATTTTCACCCGTAGCAACTTATAATTTCATTTGACTTCAACCAAATTTATTCGTATAAAACAAAAACTCCAATTGCCTTTAATCCGATTCTTGCTAATAATAGATTGTACTTTCATTCGCCTTAAACCTGATTTTCATTGAAAGTAATTATAATTTTATTCACCTGACTATATCAAAAAAAGGTAATAACTACATTCGACTTGAACCTAATTTTCAGAGATAATGGAATATACTTCCATTCAAATTAAACCTTATTTTCACTAATAATAATTATTTCATTGACGACTGATCAAACTTCCTTTTGCTTTTAACATGATTTTCACTGATAATAGATTATAATTTTAGTTGCTTTAAACCGGATTTTCACTTATAACAAATTACAATTTCATTTGCCTTAAACCTGGTTTAATTTATGTAAGATTACTAATTCATTTGTCTTTAACCCGACTTTCACTGATAATAGATTGAAATGAAATTTGTCTAAAAACTGATTTTCATTGATAACTGATTTTAATATCATTACTATCTTAGCACTTCCATTCACCTTAGACCTGGTTTTAACTGACATTAAATTGCAATTTAATTCATCTTTAACCCGATTTTCTCCGATAAGAGAATATATAATTCCATTTGCTTTCAACTACATTATTAGTTTGTTTTACAGCTTCTCCAAACACTTGCATTTATTTATAAAAAATATAAAATATCTCATGAAGACAATACCTAACTAATTGTCCCTCCACCTCCATAATAATTATTCTAGGCTACAACCTTGATTGTAAGTGACGGAGTTATCATATTATTAGCGCCAGTCCTTTTCGGACTTGGCACTTCAAATATATATCTATGATCAAATGTAAAACCCAAGTACATTTTGCTAAGCAGTGAAACTACTGCTAGTTTATAAAATAATGTTTCCTGATATTGAAATGATTTGTGTAAAATTTTGCCAAAATGGGGGAAAATAGTAATATTTTTTTTTACAATACTGTGTCACAAATATTTATGAATTTATTATATAAATTTATCTTTCAGGATATAATAAAATTTGACATTTTAAAAGCAAGGAAAAAGTCACGTCTGTTCAGACAACTCTTGTCTCTCAGGGAGAAGGATTAGGGTGGTGTCCCCTGTGCCAGGTCAGCTGGCTTCTTCCCTTAAGGTGGGGAACAATTCTCTACGGTTCTCTCGTTGGTCATTTTTCTCTTCTTTTCTTTCCTTTTGAAGACAAGAAGCCGAAGATGACTCCGTGGCCTTCTTTTCACTTCTCTGATCCTCATCTGTGATGTCATATTTGGGATCTCAAGACTTTCAATTGTTTTACTTTCTTTATATGTTGTTTTCAGTTTTTTTTCAAATTAATCTTATAGTGTTATGAATTATCATGTGATTATTATTGATTCTTAAACTGGGGGAAGTCCCCCAGTGGTTTCGCAGTGGGCGCCGAAGCTTCAAGGGGGCAAGCAAGGGTTTTTATACTGCTTCCATATCAAAACATGCCAAAATTTGAGTTTTTAATTTCAAATCTTGTTTCAGAATTTTTTTAATTAATCTTATAATGTTATGAAATATCATGTGATTATTAGTTTAGAACCACTGTTATAGAACTTTTCAACACCACAACAACTACCTGCAGCACTAGATAATAAACAAGAGAAAATGTTTGCCAGATTTTTCAACATCTCTCCTTTGATTCTCAAAGGTCTCTGGAAAAATGAATTATATATATATTCGCCGCATTTCCCCCACCCCTTCTCTCTAACAATAGGGTCGCTATAGTAAACTCTAATCTTACGAAAAATAAAATTTATTTGTTAAATTTAACATGACACTGGTAATTAGAAGAAACGGGTCACAAACCCTACCTTCATAATAAACTAAGTAAATAAGAATGAAAAAAAAAATGAATCATAGAACACTGAATCCCAATTACCGAGCAGGGACTGAATGAAATTGTAAGATCACATTACCACCAAAAAATATACCTCAGTCCACACCTAATTAAAAACAGTCTTTAGTCGTTTGAACATGTCTACCAGTTTTTGTCCTTTAGGCCCATGACCCATGAGTTTCACAGACATAAATTCCATAGACTCGTCACTGTGAAGGAAAAATACCCCACATCAATAAACAGACAAGATTCAATGAAAATCAAACATGCTAATAAAAAAGAACGTAAAATAATTATAGAAAGATAATAAGAAGTTTTCCCCAAAGCGTTCCTGATACTCACTTCAGCAAACAATGGGATCCATCTTCAGAAAAAGAGAAGTTGCACAGCTCAAGTGAGCTCTACTATCAAAGTCAGGGCCGAGTGAAACATTTTACACAATTCTGTTTTCAGCAAAACTCACCGTGACCAACTGATGCACACACGTACTTCCGGGCAAGTCTACACTACACCTGGGGAAGTTCTGTGATGTCACAACGGAAGACTTCGCTACCCACAATGCAATACGGGTCACACGGCAATCAAATTTCCGATCACTCTAAGAAATGTCAATCCCATGCCCTGATCACGTTTCGAGACACTGTACATACAGGGTCAATGTTCATGAAACGATGAATCTTCAATTTTAATATGTGAACGAAATTTTGCATTGTCTCCGGGCAAATGACCCCTAATTGCATCAATTGCATATTTCAGTCTGTATCCATATATATATTATATGCAAATACTTTATATATTAATATATATATATAAATTTATATATATATATATATATATATATATATATATCTGTTATATATATATATATATATATATATATATATATATATATATATATATATTATATATAAGATACTGTAATGAAGAGTTTCTAGTCCATTTTTTCTCATTTTAAACAGATGCCATTCTTTGCTTGAATGGGCAGTTTTTTTGCATGCATGTACTTCAGCATGGAAACTTGTCTTAAAATCCCTATTGACAAAACTTCCACCTGGCCAGAAATGCTTTCCTTCATAGAAGAATGAGAGTGCATCCTGAGGGTACGAAATCATTGGCCTTATCAAAAACAAGAGTAATAACATTGTTTTGTAACAATCTTGAACTTATAAAGATATAAAGACAATATATGTCGATGATTGTCAAGTCATTCAGTTCAAGTTAACGCTTTTAAATACTCTTGTCTTTAAAAGGCCACAAAAACCAGGAAACTACTGCCTATGATATCAACTGGAGATGTTCTCCCGCCATACGATGGATGGATGGATGGAACTTTGCTGAATGAGTCTGAAACTTCAACTATTCTACTGTAGGTGTAACCTTTGACTCACATCTAACTTTTGAGAAACATCTAAAGAAAGTTTCAGCATAATATATGCCGCACGAAAATTAAGTATTGTTCGTCAGGCCTCGTATATTTATAACAGTGATAAAATCAATGCAACCTGTTTTAGGTCATTTGTCTCCTTTAATATATACAGTATATATATATATATATATATATATATATATATATATATATATATATATATATATATATATATATATATATATATATATACATGTGTGAGTGTGTAGATAGACACACACACACAAACACACACACACACATATATATATATATATAATATATATATATATAATATATATATATATATATATATATATATATATATATATATATATATATATATATATATATATATATATATATATATATATATATATATATATATATATATATATATAAATATATATATAAAAAATGTGTGTGTTGTGTGATGTGTAGATGATAATCTTGGCCTTTGTAAAACGTAGATAGATGATGGTTTCTACACGACCTTCAAAATTCTCTAATCAGATCTCCATTATATTATAAAGTTAACGCTGGCTGGAAGGATGATCGCACAGGACTCGTCCTTTATTCACTAACTATTCTGTTATGTGATCAAGCAGGAAAAAAATAAACCACCTTTACACAATCATATGGTTATTATTGAATGAAATCATTAAAACAAAATTTAGTATTGTGGATGGGAGATGTTTGTTGCATCGTTTAAGCGATAAAAATTATGATAATTAAAGCCCACAAGTCCGTTATTACTTTTGCTCAGTCTAGAATTCGTTGTAAACTCACTCAAAAACTCTTGCAACCCTCTCCGTCTCCAAAGTCCTTCGGACAACAGCCTAGAAATTACTATCTAGCATCTTTCTACTACGCCCTCGAAGCCAACTTTTGGGACAACTATTGCTGCTGATGCATTTCACGAATTCCACGTTTTATATTATATATATATATATATATATAATATATATATATATATATATATATATATATATATATATATATATATATATATTTTTTTTTTTTTTTTACTCTGATATTGTAGCAACATTAGAGCAAAAAAGATGTTACTATTAAAACTCCAAGGCTACCTGCATTTGTAACAGTTCATATTTTCTTCTAAGAGGCATCAGTAAACATGGGTCCATGAAAGTACACTGTTAGAAATTGTGGTTTTTGTCAAATGTTGTTTGCGTATTGTTATGAATAAAACTTTTCATGAATGGTATTATAGTTATCCATTTTCCAATTTAAAAAAATTTGTCATTTATTTAACCTTCTTCATTCTCAATATTCAGGTCAAACAAACATTTGATTCACAATAATTATATAATTTCAATGGTGTAAAAGGAAGGAAATTACCTATATTAGCTCTAAGGTAGACAGACCAATCCGCAAAAAATCTCTCTCTCTCTCTCTCTCTCTCTCTCTCTCTCTCTCTCTCTCTCTCTCTCTCTCTCTCTCTCTCTCTCTCACTTTTGTTTTAGTTCGGTAGGTAATCTGTTCAGCATACATCTCTCTCTTTTCATTCTTTGAGTTTTTTTGGGGGCGGGGGGGGGGGTTGTGCATTAACTAGAAGTAATTAATCTCTCTCTTGATCGCAACGCCATTCATGAGGGGGTTTAAGCAAGTCGTGTTAGTGAACCGTTGATCTTGGAGAACACTAGGCCTAATGCAAAAGGGCCGTGCACTTCAGCGCTGTATATAAGCAATTCCTTCCTCTCTTTCTTGATATCCATCTATATACTGCGGTTTTGTTGATGCTAAGGTGGCAAGCAATGCTACTTATCGAAACACTGACCTTATGCTTGTTAATGATTGATGGCCTCAGGGTACCCGGACATTTGGCCGTCGGACATCTGGCCGACGGATCTTTGGCCGACGGATATTTGGCCGAAAGGACATTTGGCCGACGGACATTTGGCTGAATGGACATTTGGCCGAATGGACATTTGGCCGAATAGATATTTGACCGAAGGACATTTGGCCGAAAATGTAATAAACTCATTTGATTTAAAAGATGATTATTGCAGGAAAAAACTAATAAAAAAACAGTAAGAATAAGTACTTTAAGTTTATTGTAGTAAAATCAATTTGATTAAAAAGATATTTATTGCAAAATAATAATAATAATAATAATAATAATAATAATAATAATAATAATAATAATAATAATAATAATAATAATAATAATAAACAGTAAGATTAAGTAGTTTATTGTAGTAAAATTCATTTGATTAAAAAGATGTTATGTTTATTGCAGAAAAATCAAAAAAAAACAGTAAGATTATTTCTTTAAAGATTGTGCGCAATAGCTCTCAAAAAATCTATTTTTTCATATTCCTCATATTTCGCAATAAGAGACATGAGCCTTGTATTCAAGATCTGGTACTTCTTCTTTGAAGATCTCAGTGCAACTCCGGAATTGACCATCTCGATTGTTAGCTCCCAGTTTGCTTGTTCTTTCCTTATCTTCGCCACTAAAGGGCAAATAGATGGGTGGGTGACTGCCATTCTTTGTTCAAAGCTCTGTGCCATCCCTCTAAAGAGTTTGTAGTCCGTGGAAGGCCATGTGCGGTTCTCTCGAAAGTATTCCACATTGTTATTTCAAATAATGGCTTCCGTCTTCTTCCACGTTGAACAACACCAACCCATGTCGCCTCAAAGTAGCCAAGAAACCCTGATAGAATTTCATCAGTTTCATCATCCAACGATGAGACTAATTCAGTGAAGGTGTCAGCAACATCGCTAACTGGCACAAATGCCAAAGCCTGAAAAGACTTCACGATGATTGAGTTTTTTTCGGATCATTATACCAAGTCTGTAGTCCTGAGCGCTGTATTTCTCTCCACAAGTACTGTCCGAAATGGAAAAAATTCCCATAAATGTTTGTGTTTGGAAAAAATGCTGTGGCGCTATTGAGAGCTGCCCTTTCATAATCAATAGTGACTGAAACCGGATTAAGATCTGGCCTTACCTGTTTGAGGGTTCTAAAAATTATATCATAAGCATCTTGGTTTTTGTTCCTTGCGACACAGTATACTACAGGAACTGTATGGCACTCATCCAGTAAAACATGCACAGTATATAATTGACAGCCTAATGGGGCAGAATCGAAAGTTCCATCACACAACCAGTGTTCTTTCAGAGCTAAAAGTTCTAAATTTCGGGCGTTGAGAGAATTAGCAGATTATCACTATCATGAATGACGAAGTCTTCCTCTAATTGTTTTAGAGGTCATCAGTTAAAATGTCTCCTCTGGTACCGTGCGTTGTCTGCGCACCATTTTTGATAAAGTTTCCTTTTAGGAAGAGCACCTGCAGCATTAAGTGGGAAATCACTAGTACAGTTATGTATTATCGTCGACGTTGCTTCCTCCGAATCTTTGGCTTTTTCTTTAATTTTATTCACAGTTTTCAATGACAGGTTGCCCGGGATCAGGCGGATGTGAGTGATCACTAGCTTCTTGAATAATGTCGCCTTGTGTCTTTAATCGCCCACCACATCTTCCTTTACGTTCACATCGCCAGTATGTTGCACTCTCTTTTTCTTTTATCAACAATGTAGCCATAACCATGCAATCTGTTTTCTTCCTCCTCATATCGTTGGTATGATTTCATTCTTTCTCTAAATAGTAAGCATTTAATATTATATATTTATATATATAATTTATTTTATATATTATCGTTGGTATAAGATTTATATATATATAGAAACTTTTTATCTGATTTTAAATATCATGAAACCTACTAGAAAAATTAATAGAAAATATGCTACTATATCTAAATGACTGTGCGAGTTAGGAATTTATACAGGTGATAAATGAATTGGAATCGTCGAAAACACGAACGGCTCAATGGTTAAACGTCCACTGGAGTTTGAATAGGTTATATCACGGGTTCGTGACCCGATCTGATTTTAATTTATATGTAATCCGACAAGATATACAATAGGTTTAATCTTCTTTTCAGATTGAATAGAATTCATGAGGGCATTATACTAGTTATATACAATTATATATAATATATAAGCAAATTCAGAAGATATTGACCTATATAAATATATATATATGCCAACAGCACAGAAAATATATATAATATATAAGTATGTATGTATGTATGTAGCACACACTGGAAAAAACGTTAACGTTAATTTACAACTTCTAACCAACCAGCGAATGTATCTTTGATGAGGCAAGTTACAAACACTGTTGGTTTCAGCAACTGAAATAGTGAACTAATAGCGTTGGTTTCGTTGGACGTGGTTGGCTTAGACTGTTTGAACACTTTTGTATAAGGATTTTAGTCACGTCTATATAAGGAACAGTTTAAAGCATGAGTGGGGTAATGAACAAAAATGTTCTCTTAGGGATCAAAGTTTTGATTTAATGAATATTTCAACAAGTTTCGGCCGATCGTAGATTTCATTTATTTGTCCGAAAATATTCAGCCTTACAAGTGGAAGGTGTGACAGAAATGCAAAAATATCACAGCAATTAGAGCAAAATTTTAAAATTATCAAGTTGTTTTAGCTGTTGATAATTGAGGCCAAGAGACACCTTTTTCCATGTCAGCATATTTTCAGTCATCCAGTATACTATACTCCGTAAAACCTTTGAGCATTTACTCCATAATATCATCGCTACTTGTTCCTCTTTAGCAATGTGATTCCATTTTCATTCTCAAAGATCTTCAAAGGAGTTTGTTGCAAAAGGCCATCAAAATGGTAATGAACCTTCGTTTAGGAAGAATATGGCATCTACTAAAACTATTCCTGGGCACTATTCTCGATCTATAGTTTACATTCCAAAAATGATTCTGACAGAACACAAGAGAGAGAGAGAGAGAGAGAGAGAGAGAGAGAGAGAGAGAGAGAGAGAGACTCTAAGCATTAGCTATTTATTAATGTCGGGTATAATGACTAGTTGTCTAATGAATTTCAGAAGTGGGTTCCTTTACTGAAATGTTCACGTTAATAAATCAGCTGTTTATTGTGACATTTGATGACAGGCGTCTTCAGTGAGGCAAGAACACGCGATTCAGTCCAACGCGCTGTCTTTCCCTAATCTCAATTCACAGTCTCTTCTCTTCACATTTAGCTCAGTTGATCAAAGTCTCCCCTTTCAATGGTTTTTCAGATTGTTTCCTTACATTCTTCACACCCTTACTGATCCATCTTTTGTGTTCGGCATTATTCCTCTTCCTCTCACCTGTTCTTCAAAGGTCGTCTTTGTTTCTTTCGTTAAACCGCTTCTCTCACTCTCCCTCTATGCAGGGTTTCTGTTCTCTTGGATTATCATCTGAACCCTCTCTTCGTTAGTTAGGCTAGTACTGATAGTGAATAAAATAACGAATCCAGTAATAATAATAATAATAATAATAATAATAATAATAATAATAATAATAATAATAATAATAATAATAATAATAATAGCAAAAGTATCATATGCAATGCACAAGAGAGTATATGTGCTTTTATGTGCCATTCATTTTAATATATATATATATATATATATATATTATATATATATATATATATATATATATATATATATATATATATATATATATATATATATGTCATTGTTAATGATCTGGTTCAAAACTTGTCAAAACTACTCCTTTTAGGCTATCTTACACCACTGGTTTTAAACCTGAGTAAATATATAATGCACTATATCTAATTATGTAATTATAATAACCCCTTCCTATTAAGCTATATTAAACTGACCAAAACTTGGAGTAAAATAACTACGTACAACACAAGAGAGAGAAGCAGACAGTAAAAATGTCATCAGCGGATGTAAAGGAAGCAGAGGTCATGAGGGAAAAGAAGTGTGAGGTCTGTAAAGGAAGATTGTCTGAATGTGCAAGGAAACTTTCATTTCTATTTACTTCACTGAAGGTTCATTTATTTAGAATTGGGTGTTAGTACAAAGAAAAGTAATCCACCATTCTGAGGAAAAAGAAAAAGTTGTTGAAACTAAACACCTGGATTATCAGATGGAAACAGACCAGGGTATAAAATGCTGCACAGCCAAAACTCATTGGTTGTCTTCAGGTCATTGTGCCACAGACACAAAAGGAACCCAAAGCTTGACCCCTTCGGAGGATCAGCAAACTGACCACGTCTCTTGTGATACTGACTTGGAGTAATGTCATTCGTCTCAGCTATTCAGCTCCATGCCAGGCCTCTTAATCTTTCAACACTTAACCCTCACCAATGGGCCGGCTTCATCTACAGAAAATGGTAACCAACTTTCGTATCATCGATGAATAAAGCGTAAAAATAAAAGTACTGAGAAAATTGCCCTGGGGAAAGAAAAAGAAAAACTTTCCAGATATCACAGTAAAAGGTGTTCATACATAGGAATCACTGGTTACTATATATAATATATATATATATATATATATATATATATATATATATATATATATATATATATAAATGGGATACAGGCTCCAACTGACTTGAGATTCAGAGTATTCGTCGGCAGTTTGTCCGCTGGATTTAGTTTTATGTTCAAAACGAAGATCGTCCCAAGACAGGCACTGATCAAAGAAAACTGTCCATTGCTGATGAAGTTACGAACCTCCTGGAACATGCGAGTGGATTTTCTGGGCCATAAAAGGATTCAAGAACATGATATTGCTAATTTATAAAGCAGCACATGGATAATCAAGTAGAGATATTATTACAACTGGCATGCTATTCAGTCAAAGTCGATATAGGTTTACATGAAAGGATCTTGGTAAAATCTCTGATTTGTTACGAGGAGAGGAATGACCTGATGTTTTCAAGGGTTTTACATATTAATTTTACAGGATAAAATATCGAAATTCCTCAATATCTGGTGAAGCATTAGTGATTCATTAGAGAGAGAGAGAGAGAGAGAGAGAGAGAGAGAGAGAGAGAGAGAGAGAGATCAGTAAGCCATTGTGAGAATCCTGAAGGCAATTACCCTTAATTAACTTGACGGAGTGTTGCATGGCACAGAAATTCAGGCCAGGAATTGTGAAGGTGGAACGAAAGACTCGAAGGCAGCTTGAACTCTACCTGTTCTTGGCTGCGCGTATACATAGGCGTGCATAGGTATGTATGTTAATGTGCGCGCATGAATATACGTGTTTTTTTGGCGTTATTGGGGAAGATTGTGTTAACTGCCCTGCTGAATCCACAGGGCTGAATTACTGGTACTCTTAATAAATGAATAGAACAGCTAAAGTTAAGAATATCTTAGTTTAACCAGACCACTGAGCTGATTAACAGCTCTCCTAGAGACGGCTGGTCCGAAGGATTAGATTTATTTTACGTGGCTAAGAACCAATTGGTTACCTAGCAACGGGACCTCACAGCATTATTGTGGAATCCGAACCACATTATAACGAGAAATGAATTTCTATCACCAGAAATAAATTCTCTAATTCTTCATTGGCCGATTTTCGGAGAATCGAACAACGGGCCCAGCAGAGTGCTAGGGTTTTGAGAACGATACCATCCCGTCCAATGAGGAACTGAATAGAACAGCTAGTGATATGGACAGAAAGGAGGGGGGAGAGTTACTCATTCCTGTAACCTGTAAAGTGTGGTTTTGAATAATCTGTCCATCAATGAATATAATAAACCCAGCATGAAAATGATTTACAGCGGATTTCAAGAACGGCTAAAACAGCTGATCCCGACAGTAAACAAGCCTAAACAAGCGTGCCAATTGTTCGTAAAAAAATAAGATCCTTTTAGTTGTTACTTAACGAAAATTTGTGTTTACAGATTTATTATTTACCTATCGGATTTGGTTACAGCTAGGTCTTGTTTGAAAAGTCTATTTATAAATAATTTGTTATAGAATTACCAGCTTAACATTTGTGCAAAAGGTAATGCATCGAACTTTTATACAATATATCAGTACATGGAAATACACTCACACACATATATATATCCTTCCCAAGTAATAATATGTATATATATAACCGTTTCAACGTTATATATATTATATATATATATATATATATATATATATATATATATATATATATAGTTAACAATGGTATAAGGTATACTTATAAATTAATTGAAAGGCTATATATGGTCAGTGTTATTAGCAGCATTTCAATGGACTGATGTGTTTTGCCGGCTTGTTCATGAATCCGCAGCCGACTGATCAAAGAGGCAGGCACATTTCTATGCTCAGGTTCCAGAATGGAGGGATTATATATAATCAACGGATAGTGTTTCTTTAAAAGCAAATGGGTGTTACAGACTAAATACTACACAAAACAAAGCCACTACAACACCTTCTAAAAACATAACAAATATCTCTTCCGTCTATAACTCTCGCCCTACCCGTTTATACAATTTAGTCACGTCTATGGGAAGAAAGGGTTTGGGTCGGGTATGATACAAAAAATACGCTTCTTTTAGGGATCAAGGTTTCAATTTATCGATTTCAGGCAAGGGCAGCCGATCGAGTACAGGTTTATTTGGTTGCCAGAAAAAAGTCCTTACAGTGAAGGCATGCTTACCCCATAAAAAAAAAAAAATTGCAATTAAAAAAGAAGAATAACATATACAGGTTATTTAGATATATTATGCATGTGGACGATATATTACACCGTCATTAATACAGGGTTTTTCCAGTATCTGACAGAAACTCCATTCTAAAGATATTTGGCGGTCTTTATTGTCTACACAAAGTTCTTTACATCCTCTTTTAAGCATCAATATATAGAATGATCTCTTTCATAATGAATTTACTGAATATATAATTTCAAAGGAGTTTCGAATATTCCGTTTCTTCAATCCATGCAAAACATACTGTATGTGGAGAAGAATAAATATTCAAATTCTCGATCTAAGTTTATATATATAAATAGCTTCATATATATATATATATATATATATATATATATATATATATATATATATATATATATATATATATATATATAGCTATATATACAAATATATATAAAATATATATTGTAGGTGAATTTATATATTACATATTCTGTAAGGTATATTAATATATAATATATATTATATATAATATATATATATATATATATATCATATGTATGTATGTATTCACATTTGTATATGTCAAAGTACATATGGTTTATTTGTATATATATATATATATATATTATATATATATATCTGTGTATATGTTGTTATCGTCTTTATCTTTCGTTATAGATATATACATATACATGTATATGTAGGGTTTCTATTATCTTACATACATACATATACACACATATATGAAACTGATAGCCTTGAATTTGAATAAATATGGAATCACATATTGTAATAAATAATGATAATAATAATAATAATAATAAAAATAACAATAATATAATTGATAAATTGTCAGAATTTTTACGGAATAATAATACTGGCACAAATAACATATGATATATATATATATATATATATATATATATATATATATTCATATTTATATATATATATTGTTTTTATCCCCTTTTTGTATATTTTTGTATCTTGAATTTGAATAGTTCTTTCTCCACATACATTACGTCTTCATACTGGAGAAACGGAAAATTCGATGGGAAATTATATATTAGGTAAATCCTTTGCGATGAAGATCATTCTATGCTTGATGCTTGAAGAGGAAGCATCTGGACTTTTGCGGTAAAGAAGGCCACATCTCTTGAGAATGGAGTTTCAGTCAGGATTACTGGAAATGTTGTAATAGTGCCAATCCTCAGTGAATTAATTAAGATTTATGTCTATTACAAGGCTTTGTTATAGTTTGCCTGGTGTAGTTTCTCCTTAACAAAGAAAGTTATTTGACCGATTAGAGACCTCAACATCTAATGTCACTTGCGCTCATGGAACACTGTTTAGATAAAGGGAGGAGGAGGAGCGTTTCCTCATATCCTGGTTGGTTGCAATCTCTCTCTCTCTCTCTCTCTCTCTCTCTCTCTCTCTCTCTCTCTCACTCTATATATCAAATATATATATATATTCAATATATATATATATATATATGTATATATATCATATATATTATACACAAATAGGTACAAATCTATTGTAACAAATGATAATATGTTTTATCTCTCAGATAAGAAACCTCATAAAAATGAGATAATTGTTTTTGTTAATGTTGCTCATAAATTGCTGGCTTTATGAAAAGCACTGGCTCTTGCTCATATGGAGCAGTCTTCCAAGTTTTCTCTGAACAATGCAGCACATCTATGTTAGTAACAATAAAATAATAAGCTATTCCATGATTATTACTTAATCAATTGCATTTCTAAAATCCGGTCCAACACCTCCCGTTTCCATGTAAGCCGTTAGAAAAAAAGTTTTCCTCTCTTTCAAACGCTCTAATCAATCATTGCTAATGTCATCAATTCTGAATGAAGTTCATTACAGGCCATTCTGGGAGCTAGATTTGCCTTATCGTAAATTGGGTCTTATCATTCAGTTTCATTCGTGGAAATCATTTCATCCTACTATAATTATGACTGCGGTCATTCTAATTAGATTTAAATATCATAACACGTTTTGTAACCAAGTAATTAAAAGAGATAAGTAATTAATTCAAACTCAAGAAACTCTATATATATTATCAATGAATGTTTAACTTAACTGTAAATATTCCAGATATTCCAAAAGATAATTGTAATTCTGGATTCAAGGACATCATTCTTTCTTGAATATCTTTAGTTTCAAGCCAAATATTTTTATGTGCAAAAATACCTTTTCACCTGACAAGATTGTCTTTCACAAAAACATTTTTATAGTCAGCGTACCGAAATAACCTTTATTCAGAATAAGTGTTGCTATTTAGAGTTGAAACTTGCTGGCAAAAGTCGATCAGCCTCCGTAAAACGTCTCCAAGATTTGGCGTCCATGATAAGGCAATAGTCTGCTTTGGACCTAATGGCCTTGCGAAGATCCTTACAAAAGGGCATAGTTCTTGGGTGATGACAGGATTTGAGGCTCAGTAAAAGCAGCCAAAGAAAAGCAGTCAAGAGTTCAAACTAGTGGAATTGTAGGAGCGCTACTTGGTGGGGAGAACGCCTGGGTACGAAGCTCTATATACCGCAGGCTAAAATTGGACATTCATTGCGAATATTTAACTATTCAGTGACAACTCAGAAAAGGGCGTTAGTCTCTCAGGGGGGCAGCAGAGGGGACGTGGGTATGAGAGTTGAGAAGACGGGAAAAAGTAAACGATGTTAGCCATTGAATTAACAGAGAAATATTTGTGAAGTGTTTGAAATTCCTATTGGCCGAACAAAATTTCCAGGCGATTAGACAAGGTCGAGGATTAAAGGAAGTGAATAAGCGGAAGATGACATAAGAAATGAGGAGGAGGGGAGGAGGAGTCAGGATAAGAAGGAGGTGGGTGTTGGTTGGATGTAATTACCTCGTTTAAATTCAACCATACAGCTACACACGGCACACAAACACGCACACAGACTTTACCGTCAAATAAACTTAAATTCCTATAAACATGTAAAAATACACACACACACACACTTAACACACAACATATCTGTATAAATATACATTTATATATATATATATATATATATATCTATATATATATATAAATCTAAAATTTTCATAGATACATACAAATAGATACATAGATAGATATAAAAATTATATATATAAATAATAATATACATATATATATATATATATATATATATATATATATATATATATATATATATATATATATATATATATATATATATATATATATATATGTATTATATATATAAAACTTTTGTGAAATATTTGCTTCGGTAAAATCCTGTTGTTATAGCGGCCATTAAAAGCTTTCCCGGTATCGCAGGATTTAACTGCTTGTTGAAATATCCTGGGAAATCCGACTTTAATACCGAGCCGTGGGATGAATGACCTCTCAACCCGAATTTATGGGACCATTCGTCTGCGAGGTTTTTGAGTGTCTCTATTGTTCCCATGCAACCTCCAAGGTTTCTGGACGGAGGTTTCTCTCTGGGCGGAATAGATGCGTTTTCATTAAACACTTCATTTTCAGGACCCCCGTTTTCTATTGGTTTTCTTTGAGTTGTTATTTACTAACTTGATTGTTACCTTCACCTGTGATGGTGAGAGATATCTTGCTGTCTCTTTATTTCTCATATTGATGTATTTCATTCATCATTTATATTCCTCAATGGTTCTCAGCTCTCGTTTCCCCTTTATTAAAACTGCTTTAGTAAACTGATGTCATATTTTTACTCTATCATTGTTCTCTTCCGGCTCTCATCTGCAATTTCCCTAAACTCTTTCTTTTCTACCTCTCGAGAGACTCTTTTCAGAGGTTGATTTTTCTTTTCTTTTTCATTCTTTTATGTTTCCGTCTTCCTTGGGCATGATATGTCTTCAGGTTGCCTGTTCATCACTTTATGTTAATAAGGAAGCCTTGGCGACATATTTGCAAACAGAGTAGAATTTCCTCTGCTTATTTACCGTCGAAACTAATACAATTACTGAAGCATCAGACCTTTCAGTTCAAACAGTGTTAACTGCCTTTTGGAAAATGAATGGACCCAGCGCCATCAGGTAAGAAAATCACCTCTGAAGCCTTTCCCCAACAAAGGACGTCTTTTCGCCCTCACGAGACACTGACTTATCGACCACTTCCATTTTTCTCCAGGTCCTTTGACCGTGTCAGAAACAGGTCCTTCGAGCGATGACGCCTTAAATTGTGTTCAAGAGGAGTGAATGATGGGGGGGAAGGGGTTGCTTTAAGATGTATCATACTGTATTTCTTATCTATATCTTATACCTTACGTTGACGATTATTATGATTTACTGAATGTTTAACAAAAGCCACGTACAAGCAGTAATATTCTTGTACCATTTATAGATTTTCTTATTCTTGTTCTTTAATTTTATTTTAAATTTTAAATATTTATTTTGTTTCAGTAGGACCTTTCATAGCTTTCATGTCATTTAAAATCTGATAAGCTAATTAAATGGTCTTTTACCTTTGTTTGTCAACAATCAAAAAACCGAAATTCATTTGCTTCCCTTAGTATTGCTCTTCTTCTTCTTCTTCTCCTCCGAAATGTTTACTGAGACTCATTATTAACAAAATTAACTTGTCCTCCTTGAAGGCAAAACACCTGAGCATTAATGAGATATCGTTGGAACAGAGAATTTGAGCATTATGGAAATTAATTTCGAATGAATGCGATTCTAATATTGCAATGAGTTCTGTTTCCTTCATTCTGTGTTCAGATAACAACAGTTATGAAAAAACTAACAGGAAATAATAAATTATAGGTTTTTTTTTCATATGAATATCACTATATGTAATTAATAAATTTTTGCAATATTCAGCGTTGATTAATAGATTTTATTACAATCTTCACGGATGCTAAATTTCAGTCTAAAAGACTGGTGCGTCCGAAGAGTGAGTCAATAAATAAAGCAAATGAATTTTATCGTAACAGACGAGGCACATTTTGACCCAGTTTAATATATAAATGCGCTAAAAAAAGAAATTTTGAGCAGATTCCTTTGGTTTCAACGTTGCCATCATTGCTCTCCACGAACCCCAAATCAAATACTATAAGAAAAACATTTCATCACTAGAATGTATGGCTGAGAAAACATGATCATAATTTAAACAGAAAAACACGCAGAACTGACTTGTATCAAAATTCCATGAGTGTGCTATTAATACCTTAATTTCATGACTTGATTAGTGGAGATGTCAAATAAAGGAGAGCTTATTCATGTACAGAGATATATATTGTTATATGATCAACTCTCTCTCTCTCTCTTCTCTCATTCTCTTCTTTCATATTGTTAATTCTTGATTAGCCTTATCGTTTAATAATATTAAAATAATTTCCAGATTAACTTTCAACCTCGATGTTGAAGCGGAATGATCTCTTTTCGCTTTCACCTTTTGCACAAATCGGTTCCACTGAGAAAAAAATGTTCCACTTTGGTTATCAGCAGCGGTTTTTATAAGCCGGTCATAAATCTTCCTTGTCACATTCATAAAAGAGCTGTCGAAAGATAACCCACTGTTCTGCTTTTTTCACTAAAGACTAACGCAGTCAAAAGTTATCAGTGTGGAAACTCTGTTTGTTTTGGAAGTAAGTTTTCATACAAGTCATATGGCGTCCATCTGACATGGGAAGAGAAAAATACTTATAGTCACAGAAACAGAACCAGGATTTTCTTTTGACTGCCAAAGGATCCTCGAAGAAGAGATGCCAATGTTAACTGCATGGTAAAGAGAAACCAGAGCAGTGGTTCTTAACCTTTTTATTACTATGCCCCTCTGAGAGTTGGTCCTGCCCTCCTTCATTGTGTCTCTGAGTAAAATTCCCTCCCAGGTTTAAAAGGAAAAAAAAAAAAAACAGAAAGACAAGGATTTTCTGCAATGAGTCTAGCTAGAGTTTAGACACAGGAAATGTTATAACCTATGAACTTTTGAGTTTTTTCATAAAGGATTGGTTCCTCACCATGTTAAGAGAATAATGGATATAATGAAAGAATTTTTAATGAAGCGCTTGGGCCGTCCCCTGTAAATTGCATGGTGAGGGAAGTTGAGAACCACTGCCTTAGAGGTATATCAGTGGGAGAGACAAAGATTAACTTCATTGATAATTACTTTGAAACCAGAGCTGTAGTTTCTTGTTGAAAAGTTTTCTTTGGAAAAATATTATAATAAAAAAACATGAACGTTAATTTGGGACACAATTCCAGCACTGACTTTGAAAAAATTATAGTCCCATATCGTATATGAACTCAGGTAAACAATATGTAACTACCTTTCCTTCAAAAAAAAGAAAGAAAATAACTTCAAGAAGCTGGTAATGATTAATTAGGCATGGATCTGCGAATCTGGCAAGCGGTGTTACATACCGAATGAGAAAGGTGAGACATGCAGGAATCCCCAGGTTGTTTGTCACCTGATTTGGCGGATGTAATGTTTCTCAGATCAGGTCTTGTGAGAGGAGCGGCCACATTGTAACTGCTTACTGATTCAGTGTGAACCGTGGTGGTCAAGTACGAATACTACAACCAGGAGAGGCAGCGGCAATCCATGTCAAAAAGTAGGTAACCCGACTGCTACATGCCTTAATATTCCTTGAAGATGTCGTGTGCTTTTTAGAATGCAAGTGCTAAATAACAAAGTGACATTGCTTAGATCTAAATCAGAGAAAATTTGTAAACTATCAAATGATATAAGCAGCTCTGTAAATAAAAGAGTTTCTACTTCTTAAATAACTATAGACTTTTCTATGTCCTGTAAACTTTCTGCATACAACGTTCATAACTATACCACATTCATATATTATACATAAATACTTACGTACATACGCACATACCGTACATAGAATAAAAGAACAATAAAAAAACTTTATAAAAAAGTGTTCATTTCCGAGTCACCTACATTCCGAAAGATTGGGCCCTCGACGTTACTGATTAAGATACCTGAAAACTCCCCGAAAAGGCCCCTCAACCACAGAGGTGAGCTTAATGTGCCCTCTCTTTATCTGATCACCAATGTCTCCTGCACTTCCTACTTTCTGTTATTTAATGGAAGTGGAAAATTTAATTCTATACTCTTCATTTAATTTCACCCAAGAAGAATACGACATATGTAACCATTTCAGTTTAATTTCTTTTCCCCCTTTTTTTAGTAATTCAGCATCACTCGACTTAAATCTAATTGCAAACAGTGAACATTTAACGTTTTTTTCCGTAGACGATATTAAAATTTCTGCAGTAAATCAACTCCTCGACTTCAGCAGAATGTTATTTCATGAGAAACTCATTTTCCTTAAAAACCTCCTGAGTCTCATTTTTTCGTATGACAGACAGCCCTAAGAAAATGAGGTAGAATGAAATTCAAAGATGATTATCCATACAGAGAGCTTTAATAATAATAATAATAATAATTTAATAATAATAATAATAATAATAATAATAATAATAATAATAATAATAATAATAATAAGTATCACTCATTGATGTCGCAATGCCATGGGACACCAGAGTAGATGAGAAAGAGAGAAAATTGAAAAGTATCAAGACCTGGAAATCGAAACAAGAAGGATATGGAATATGCCAGTGGAAATTGTACCCATAATCATAGGAACACTGGGCACGATCCCAAGATCCCTGAAAAGGAATCTGGAAAAACTAGATGCCGAAGTAGCTCCAGGACTTCATGCAGAAATGCTAGAAATTTCATAGTGAGAAATTGATGGACTCCTAAAAACCTCCTGGAAACCCTCATTTACAAAAAAATAAATAAATAAAAAATAAATACATAAATAAAAAAATGAATAGAATGATAAATTAAATAAAAAAAACATTAATCGAATATTACTGTGATAGACCAAAATAATAATAATAATAATAATAATAATAATAATAATAATAATAATAATAATAATAATAATATTAATAATAATATTATTATTATTATTATTATTATTAGTAGTAGAGTAGTAGTAGTAGTAGTAGTAGTAGTCATAATCAGATAAATGGAAAAAATACTGTTAGCGAAAACGATGATATAAGAAACGGTAATAAACATTTTAGCCTAAAAATACCATACATGAAGTTCAGTCAAGTCAGTCTAGCATTTATCCCAAACACATATATTATCCATATTGACACAACCATTAGACGCTTTCCCCACCCTCCTGCGTGTCTATTGTAGGGTTTATCTGAAATTTACTCCGTAGGGGGATAGTGCCGTCAGTGCACCTCATGTGGCGCACTGTAAGCATTACTTAAGGTTCTTTGCAGAGTCCTTTCGGCCCCTACCTGCAACCCCTTTCATTCCTTTTACTGTACCTCCGTTCATAATCTCTTTCGTCCATCTTACTTTCCACCCTCACCTAACAATTGATTCATGGTGTAACTGCTTTGAGGTTTTCCTCCTGTTACACCTTTCAAACCTTTGTCCTGTCAGTTTCAGTGTCAGCACTGAATGACCTCATGGGTCCCAGCGCTTGGCCTTTGGCCTAAATTCTATATTCTATTCTATTTTTACCTGAAATTTACTCTTATGGTCTATTTCAGTTGCAGTTAGTTTTCATTTCCTAGGAAATCATCTCGAATGGGGTTTCCATTTAATCTCAGCAATTTTTTTTTTTTTCTTTGATATGATGAATTCATGTTGCCAGCTTTCTCCTCTCTCTTTCTCTCGCGGAATTTATTTAGGAAATGCTTCCTGTCCTCAAACCGAGTAAAACCATATATCCAAATCTCAAGAGCAAAACTTCTCCGAGTTTTGTTCCTTTTCTGCGGAATACTCACGATTTGTCAGAAAGTGTTGGTGAGTTATGTAAAATAAACAAGAGGAAGAACGCATTTCTCCTCTTTGGTGTCAAATGGTCGTGGACTTTGTTTTAGTCAGAAAACTTTCATCCTTTTGCTTTTCAAACAAAGGAAATATTTTCTGACACTCATTTCTTACCCTTCCTTGTTTATTCATATTTATTCATGTATATTTTCCAAGCGAAATTCTTTTTTTAAACAGCTGTATCAAAGGAGATAATCCATGGAAGTGGAAAAGAATAAAATATAAAAATGACTGTATACATTTTCTGTTGAAAAAATTCCTTGATAAATATGTTTCCAGACGTCGAAATGAGAAAAGTAGTTAAGCAACATCATAACTTCACTCTATTTTAGCACCCCTTTGGTAAATGTCAAGTTGGATGATTATGGAAAGCAATATTTTAAGACAAATGCTAGGAGTGAAACTATGGTGATATCTAAAATATGTTTATATTGTTTTATAGACAATCATAAATATCTATTTTGATATATTAACAATGTACAACATAGATATTTCAGTTAAGTTAATGTATTTCCGTGTACAAGTTGCCACAGAACAACAAAAAAAAATGCTGTATTGTGCAGAAATAAAAAAAAAAAAGTTGCCAGGAACAAGATGTAATAGGGACAGAAAACTGAACAAGTCTCGATGAAAGGTTCTGAACTGGTCAAATCATATTCTGAGACAATTTTTATAGACTGCTTTGCACTTTATCAGTTGCCCTCTGGCAAAAAGGCTTCGTCTTTGTCTTGCTTTGACACATATTGAGTAGGGGATCAGGGCACTGGAATCGCTGAAGGAAGAGCGAACTGAATATGAGAGACGAAGAGTTTTACCTCTCCTTTATGAGGGCAAGTCATAGATCCAAAAGGGTGGAAGAGGGTAGCGACGTTAGACTTGCAGAAGTTCCAGGGAACTTTTCGACTAGGAGATTTTTTGTCCAACAGGAAATGAAATAAGGATGTAATATTTCTTTTAATTAATAATAGAAAATTTCTTCCTTGAAAGTTCACTGGCTATGTGAGTCCTCCACATATAAAGAAACTTGAGTAGGAGCTGAAAGAAAAGCTAGAGTGACTCATGTGCTTGCTCTCTTGATTGCAGAGCTGAGGAACAAGAGCACCAAAACCTCCGGAAAATGAAGGCCATACGAGGGGATGGGGTAACTGTCTTAACTAGCGAGGTTTTAACCTCACCACCATTACGGGACACGAGCTCAGGATTTCCGCTGCAAGAGCCATTATCCTACATGGAGAGTCATGTCTAAATTGAGTGAGGCAGAATTTACTTAGTGTCTTAAATAATCAATACATTTAGCAAAGGCTAAAACTGACAGTTTTCTAATAAATTTTGTATGTAAACATATGTGTATTATTGACAACCTTTATTTTTAAGGGTTATCCCTATAGAGCGCAACACTAAATCATGTATTTTGGTCCAATCACTCTCATTATGCTTTAGAATGAGGTGTATTGGCATCAAAAAGGGAATTGTTTTTAACATGAATAATAATAATCGCTGTCTTATTCCAGAAAGCTGTCAACAATAAGAAAAGCCGTAATTATGTGTATGCTTACATACCCTCCATCTTCAGCAACTTAATGAGGCCTCCCAGCCTTGTTTGTTATATTTGGGAAAACTTGTCGAGAGAAAAGAAACAATGACAACACAGGTTGTTTTCCTTTTTGTAACTGCAGAACTCTCTATTGGCAATTCTCTGAAGTCGTTGTAGCTTAGTGGCGGTTGCAGCTGCATCTCCTCTACTGCACGGACATCAGAGACACAGAACTGCCTCTAGAACCATCGAACAACCGTCAAGATCAACAATTTTGGACTCCCAGAAATCAGAAGACACATAACCAATCTGCAAACCACCGCTAAGCTGGGATGGTCTCAGAGAATTGCCAATAAATTAACAAGTGATTCTGTCGTTCCACAAATGGAAGACAAGCTGTCTTGTCTTAGTTTTTTCTTTAAACTCGACAAGTTGAACAAACATCCTTTTTTTCAACTGACGGTGACAGTTTAAGAAAAGTAATGTTACCTTCACCATGCGGTACTTATTCTCTAGTTAGTGATGAGTGGTCCACTTTACGTATGCATTCACACACTGACAATGCATAAAATATCTCATCAGTCTTGTACATCGGATACAGTGACATCAAGGCGTCTCAGAATTTCTTTCGAGATTAAAAATAATTTCATTGGGCAGCCAAGATTATGCGAATATTATTATAAAAAACTTCAATTATTCAGTACATACTGGATAAAAAGAGGTTCTACTTCATTGCAGTACAGATTATATTTTGATGATGACCAGAGGAAACAAAATAAAACTGAAATTGACTATATATATATATATATATATATATATATATATATATATATATATATATATATATATATATATGTGTATGTATATATATACAGGTATATATATATGTATATATATACAGTATATATATATATATATATATATATATATATATATATATATATATACATTAAAGAACATCATTCAGCTGATAGACTAACGGAGTTTTTATTTTCTGGAATAAAACCCGTTAGATACCACATCCAGCTTGAATGAGGTCCCTTTAGTACTTCTGTAATAATGCACACAAACATGTATGTGATAAAGTTAATATATATATATATATATTATAATATATATATATATATATATATATATATATAGACATATATATATATATATATATATATATATATATATATATATATATATATATATATATATATATATATATATATATATATATATATGAAATTTTTATCACACTGTGATTTTTATAGCAACATGAAGTTAAGAATGTCAGTATTTATCGAATACCATATCTCCGTTGAGAATGACAATTCTCCCAACGGAGATATACCGAGGTAGTGTGAATTTCGATATTGGGCGACATTTGTAGTTTCCATGAATATATATATATATATATATATATATATATATATATATATATATATATATACCTTTTACAGTAAGTCGTCGTTTCCTATAGTAAAATGTGCCCAGAGAGAAACAACACGAGTAAATAGTAGATGAACCCCTGTGTATTAGCTGTTTTATACACTCCATAAAAGTCCTACCAGCAACATGTCAAAACCCCTTCAGGTACTGCGCCATTCTCCGCCGTCCCGCACGTACTCTGTTCAACCTGGACGGTATGACTATTCAAAACCATCGCAGTCAGCATCACTTTTAAACAGGAAGAAAAAATGATGACGAGAATGGTTTGAACATTAATGAAAAAATGGGCACTTTAGTGTTCGTATTATTTGGAATATTTCTGAGACACGTTTCCTTTGGTTTCACAAATGATTCGTGGCCTCCTAAGCACATCCGATAATAAGTATTGTAAGCCACATCACCATGGAGTCAAGTAAAAGACGGGAGAATCACATTAGCTTACTGAGTACGAAGAATACAATATAAGGAAAGCAGGTCCACAAAAGATTACCAGGTCTATTTCTCCCACACCTCTCTCATTTTGAAAT
Organism: Macrobrachium rosenbergii; assembly: GCF_040412425.1. NCBI lineage: Eukaryota > Metazoa > Arthropoda > Malacostraca > Decapoda > Palaemonidae > Macrobrachium > Macrobrachium rosenbergii. The sequence continues at coordinate 6,686,688 of NC_089787.1, forward strand.
ATTAACTTTAACGAGGCCATTTTATCAAAATTTATTTAGCAAAAAGCAGCTTTCCTAACGAGATGATTTTCTCAGAGAATGGTCCCAGAGTTTCCTCTTACCTCACAACGTGTGAAAAATATTAAGCTACAAACAACAGGTAATGGTCGCTGACTTTCCGATCCGAGAATGTATTTTTATAGAATTTTTCGCTATTAGCAGCCCTATGATGCACGAGCAGATTTGTAGGAATGAATGGTTTCACTGTTTGTAACAGACACACACATACTGTATGTGTATATATATATGCATATATATATAGTATATATATATATATATATATATATATATATATATATATATATATATATATATATATATATATATTTATATATTTAGCAGATATATAAAAGCCACAAAAAATGTAAAATGAGATCATGTTTCAAATACAAAAAGGATAAAACAGGGAGCTGACCGTTTGCACAACGGTCCCTCTTCAGCCAACTGAATAGAAATAACTATCCTTCTGAAAAAAAGACAAATTGAAAAAATGTTTGCGACAGTCTACATATGAATAATAATAGCCAAGAAGAACAGGTAGTGATAGTAACAACAAGAGAGACATAGAGTATATTGTATAAAAATGCAAGCTCTGGTCATTTATTTCATTGTGGGGAGACAGAAGGGAGGAGGCAGATTACAAGAACGTCATTGCTAAACATTGCTGGGAGAATAATCACGTCATGGATTGGGAGACAAAACTAAATATTGAAGTTGTCGGCAGACGATCAATAGAAGAATAGTGAGGACTTTGATAAATATTTGCAACATTAGACGGCAATAAAGCCTTTACGCAGGAGGACAGATATACAGACAGTCTAGTCTGTCATCTATAAATATAAATTTAAAACAGTTTCTCTCGGGGCCCCAGATGCTGTCTCCTCATCTCCCGCACAGGTTGCTGAAGTGGCAGTTGTCGCAGCAACGGCAGGAGGCCCTGATGCTGACAGTCCTTCACCGGCCAAGAATCACCTGCTTACGAAATGAGCGCCGTACGATCGAGCGACAGCCTTTAAGATCACAACGGTTGGCCCAGCGATACGGAAAAACAGCCGCCGCAGCATGACCGCTATATTCACGTCGAAAGATTGCTCGATGTTTTCCTGGACAGTCACAAAATATATTCTTCAATTTGTCTTTTTAAGAAAAAAAAGTATTTTTATTCAGTTGGCTGAAGAGGACCGTTGTGCAAACGGTCGAAAGTCCCGTTTTGTCCTTTTTGTATGTTAGAAAATTACACTATTGTGGCTTTTTACTTTCTCTCTCTCTCTCTCTCTCTCTCTCTCTCTCTCTCTCTCTTCTATATATATATATATATATATATATATATATATATATATATATATATATATATATATATATATCTTATCAAGCAGTAGAAGATATTGTGTTTGATTCCTATGGATTATATGAATAAATATTATGACATATTTGTTTGATTTACAAAATTTCCCTGAATGATATTTTAAATATTCAGCGGCCAAAAATGAGGCTAAATATAATGCGCATCCCATTGACCTCACTGAGCAATTCGTTTCGTAAAACTTAATACGGTAATAATAGTATTGTTCGTAAACTTACTAATAATATTGTTTATAAATTTATTAATTAAAACGAATTTGTCTAGGAGGGATTCAGTCACGCTTGTATCTATGTTCTCAATCATTTGTTCTGATGAAAATCAAAGCTGGCCACTCTACACGAAACCTATCATGCTCAGAACATGAACCCGAAGCCCACGGGATTGTTTGCCAATATTCGGCTTAGGGGAAATTCTTCTGTGCAAAATCCTTTGTCCAGTTTCCCTCTCTCTGTCAGGCAGATGAATGACTGTTCTTATTTCACCATTTACTAAAAGAAAATATGAGGATATCGTTTTGCCCATCAGGAATGTCGACTGTAGACCATTACTTGTTATTTAGGTTCTTTTTAGCAGCAGAGAATAACAACATGGAAATTTGATAATAACTGGTTTAGATTATAGCTCGCTATGTTGGGAACATGAGAAGAAACCTCTAATTTGAGACCGATTTGCAGGTGAGCTAATATATCCATGATGCGTCTTCTTGGTCAGTTATTAAAGAATACAGAAAATGAGTGACCCAAAGTCACTGCACGTCGTAGTTTTTACAGTGGATCAGGCAGGTCCGAATCCCACAAGGACGATGCGCTTATCAGTTATAAATTACCGCTGCGTGTGTTATTCCTGAGGTATTGAATCGCATATTAAACGGTATCTGTGGCTAAACATTTTGTCATTATAAAAATAAAAATATGTCACAAAGTGCCTTATAACAAACGTCCAAGCTGGCATAAGGGCAGATTATCTCCTACCACGAGCATCCTCAACCAAGGTGGGGAAACGACGCATACAGTGAATGATGGTCGATCTCTCGCCTCATGAAAAGAGGCCGTCTGATTCCTGGACGACGCTGGGCCCATTAACCCATATTGTCAGATGCCGCTGCGCCCAAGGCAATGCAAATAGTGGCTAATTGTGTCTGGCAATCAATCGATTCTGCTGGGCGGCACATAGAGCATTAAGGGCTTGTTATCAGCAACCAACTGATAATTCTCGGGTCACCTGTCAAAGGCCTAGATGGGAATTGCACGTGCTTACACACACACATATCATTACATTGTTATCAGCAACCAACTGATAATTCTGGGCTCTGTCAAAGCCTAGATGGAAATTGTATCGTGTTGACACATTAATACACATTATATTAGCATATTATTAAACACATTAATATTACACACACATATATATATATATATATATATATATATATGTGTGTGTGTGTGTGTGTGTGTGTGTGTGTATGTATGTATGTATGTATATATATATATTGTTACCTCTTGAGAAACAATGCTTCCAAGTGGCGTGAGCAGGATGTTATTCTAGGGTTCTTTTGCTATTTCCATTTTCTCACATTAGATATATTAAAAATTGCCACTAATAAAATTATGGTTTCAGCACTTCACTCGCTTATCTCTATAATCACTAACACTTTACCATTGTTCATAAAGACCAACAAAAACTCGAGAAGTCACTTTAAACAATATAATTTTAAGTTTTAACAATTCTAAACAACGCATGATAAAGCAAACAAAATTAATTAACTTATGAAAAAGAAACAAATCGATAACTTGCAATTCAGCATATCATATTTAATAATGCAAAATAAATAACTTCACTTTAGTACACAAGTAAAATACGGCTATAAATCCAGTGAGAAACTGCATGACAACTGTTCTGCTTGTTTGCAGAAAATACTCCTACAAAACAAGCACAATACAACAAGAGGTAAACATTACAGAGAAAAACCAAGGAGCGCCAAGAGCGGAATACGAATCAAAGCAGATGGCGCACTAAAAAATATTACAATAGTATATAGATTACATTAATGCATGTATTTTATAATATATTTACAAAGTTAGGTGACGGCATGTCACAGTACATACATATATATATATATATATATATATATATATATATATATATATATATATATATATATATAAATAACAAGTTAGGATTCTTAATACAACATACATAAAAAGTAAAAAGAAAGGAGAAAAGGAGAAGGAAAAAAAAATCTCTTCTTTTTACTTTTTATGTAGCCTATGTTGTAATTTTAAAGAATGTAAATCGCTGTTTTTAATTTAGCTTTATTTCAAATTAGAGAATTAATGTGTATTTTTCTAATTTTACAGACTGATGATGTTTAAGTAACACGAAACGTTTCTAATAAATATGCAACTGTTTTGTTGACTGTCTTCTTTGGACTCTGCTTGTTGTTGTGTATCTGCCTGAATGTATATATATATATATATATATATATATATATATATATATATATATATATATATAGTATATATATATATATATATATATATATATATATATATAATCAAGGATTTACGTTCCTCCCTCCTATTTAGCTGTGATCTAGTTAGCTTAGTGATAAATTTCTTGTCTCAGTTAGTGTCGTCAGGCGCCAAATTGGCGGGGGACGGAGAAACAAGCATAGTTTGAACTAGATCAGGGTTGTTAGTACCAGTGTATAGCAGTGTAGGAAACACCCCTATCGCCTGATCCTGGGAAACAATAGGCCTCCCGCTCTCAACCCCCTTTCCACCCACATCATGTGATGTGGGAGCATTTAGGTATGGGGAAGGTCAAATAGGCATATTAAGGCTAGTGGCCAGGTAGGATTTTAATCTATAAGCACTCAGCCTTAAGAACTTCTTTCCTCTGCTTTTTTGCTGGCGTATGACTCCTATTGGTACGATTGGCCCAAAGTTCGAAATTCAAGACCCGTGTTTGGAAGAAGCAGAGACTCCTGTGACCTCGTCAGGAACGCATGTGCTGCATCCTCTCCCACTCCTCTGGTTGAACTATCTTCGACGGACAGCCAAGGCAATTGTTTGGCGCCCTCAATGGTCCGACAAGGAGAGACCAACCAATCCGTGTGCTCTGTTTCTGATAATTCTGACTGCATTCCCATCCTGAAAATATTCCTGGACGCAGTCCGATCTTAGAAATCCATTGTGGCCCCGCCAAGTTTTATATGAATTATTTTCCCCATCCTGGTGTAATTGGGGCAGGACTAAACCATTTTTATTGTAACTGGAATAATTGTATTGCACATTGCCAATCATTGCATTATTGTTCTATGTGTTCAATTAATGAGTCTGCCCATTGGTTACCATGTCGTTTTGTTTGTCTCCTGCTTCATTGCTTGCCCTGTAAATAAACCCTGTAAATTTGTAAAAGAACTCTAATTCCAAATGGCGACCTTCCTTCCTTTAATTAAATCCAGGGAAATTTCAAGGTAAGTTTCAAATAACTTTTCCTGCTCATAATTCAAGGCACTTTATCCTATAGTCACCATTGTCCAAATTTGTTCAATTTCAACCAACTAATACCCCAGTTTATGACAGTGACGATATCTTGCCAGGACTAGTCATATTAGCATTAATTAGCCTCGCTATTAAGCTATAATCAGAAAACCAGGAATATATATAATCAATTAATTTTAAATTTACAGTAATCACTTATTATTCAAAGGGCACAGGGATGATCGGAGTGAGAACGTTGGTAAACAGGGTATGCATGTTTCTAATATTAAGGAAAGAAGAGTTGATATTATTTTGTACCTCGATCGTTACAAGCATTCATAACACAGGAGAATGCATAAGGCTATTAGTGAAAACATTAGTAAACGCTAAGTGTCTACTCCGTTAAAATTTTGTGCTTTAGCTCAGATCATTTATCACGCTATAAAGCTAGTTGCATATTAACTGCGCACTGGCAGCGCAGGCAGCACTTGTCACATTGTACTCTGGCATCACTCATGTCAGGCAAAGCGCCTTCTGCTCCTCATAAATGAGCCACCCACTGTGTCACATCCAGTTTATTTCTCAGTGCCACTAATCTGTGGTACTTTGATGGGCACCCAATCACTCAAGCACTTATCTTTCTCCTTTCACTTTCCTTTCTCTTCCCTTCTGCTGGAGTCTCATTTACCTTACTTCCTACTTACCTTCTGCTCAGGCAGAGTACTCCTCACCTGCGCCAATTCATGACTGACATTTTGCATTGCCCAGAGCGCACAGGCACCACAGTGCCACCCAACCAAAACAACTCCTTATAAGCCTACTGCACCTGCATTAAAGAAACAGAGTGCCACACCATGGTTTTCACCATAAGGACCAGCTCCTCCAGGAACACCTCATTAACAGTGCATCCGCCCATAAGGAATCTATAGAGCCTTCAGGAGCACTCCATTTACTAGCGTATCTCGCCCATAAGGACTCAGACTTCTTCAGGAACGCTTCCTCAGTGTGACCTTCTGCACAGCACACTTGGTCCAGTGCCACTCATTCAAAGGTGCCACTCATCAGTGCCACAAACTAAGGACACTTCCTCATCGTCACAACATTTTCCTCCGAACACCCAGTTAATCTCACTCCAGCACCCTTTCCCATCAGCAACATGTCAACTGAGAGCAACCAATATTTTAGGAATATAGGGAAGGAGGACGGTCTTTCCGGCCAGGCCCTTCAAAGGTTTGTAAAGGAACAGATTGCTGAGAAGAGAAAGTATGAAGTTCACAATTTATTGGTGCAAGAAGAAGAAAGAGAGGAGTGGAGAAGACAGCAAGAAGCCGAGCAGAGGGGAGGAAGAAGAAGACAGGAGACGACAGCAGGAATCAGTCTCTCAAGGAGTGAGCTGGTACTCTGGACAAGGAGCCTGAGTTGGAGAGAGCCAAGAAGGAAAACGCAGAAGCTCTAGCAGCTCCAACAAGCATCCAACCCAACTCCATCTGCACAACACTCTCCTCAAGTGACAGTCAATGACCCTGCTGGCAAATGGACAGAAGATGATGGAACAATGGCTCGAAGAGATCGAATTCTCTCCTTCTCGAGACCTATGACGCTAGCCTGGCTGGAGAGGGCCTTACCAGCTTACCAAGCACTTGGACGGTACAAGGCCGCCCACCGAGCATTGAAAGAGATCAACGAGGAGACATGGTTGCCATCCGTGAGGCCAATACTAGGCATATGAAATTACTACCGAGAGGTGGAGACAATCTCCGAGGTGGCATGGGCTATGATGTCATTAGTCCTGGACAGAATGGGCCTGTCACAAGACTGAGGTTGGGACCTCACAATTAGCATCCCCATGCACAGCCACCTTTGAGGATGTGTTCAACCGACCATGCTGGAGGACTCTTCCAGTGTGCGCCCGGGCCTCTTGGCTGTGTATCTTAGTGATAAGCAAGCCACCCTCAAGGAAGCTCTGTCGCTTAGCTGATGCTTGGGAAACGCAATAACCCTCCCCACAGCACCCAGCAAAAATAGTACTACACCTGTATATCCCTGGCCTTCAATCACCCACAGAATGGACCACCTAGCAGACCTACCTGCACCATCTGCACGAAGTACGGCCATGCTGAAGCAGACTGCCACTACAGGGACAATAACCAACTGGGCAACAACCCTCGGCAGCCTACAAATAACCATCCCTCTTCCTCTCCTAATTCAGCCCCAGCTTCCCAGCACACCATCACTGCCGGGAAATCATCCTATCCCCGGGGCCCTTGCTGAGACTGTGGGGCTACAGGACACTCTACCACAGGGTATCCTGCATGCCCAAAACATGTGGTCGCTCCCAGGCATGTCAACCTGATTAGTACCACATCCTCCCTGGCTGAGCCGCCAGAAAAGTCTCACCCTGAGCGGGTCTGGACAAAGTCCGTCACCATAGCCCCTCTGGATGAGTCTAGCCTAATAGTGAACCTACCGGCTACTGCCAACACTGGCTCGGATATTAGCCTGATCGATCGCCAAAGTGCCAGCCAGTGTCTCTGTTAGACGGAGGAAGTCAGGCGGATTGTAACCTGCAGACCAGCAGTTCATAACTGTTCCCACAGTCGAACTTCGTGATTACCGACTGAGCATTGAAATTCACCGCCTGGGAGTAGTGAACCATCAGGCACGGAATGGAATTCTGCTAGGATGGGACATTCCTCGGGATGCCCCTGACCCCCACCATTCTATTGCCTGACTGCCTCTGCCAGTGAGGCCATGCCAGAACCTCCTAAGCGGGACACAGCCTCTATGACAGCTGTGCCACCCTCAACCCAATTCCGCTTGCCTGGGTGCCGTAACTGGACCCACCAGCATCGAACACATTCTAGGCCTAGTCCGCCGATCTTGTGACTGGACAGCCACCAAGGGATCACTCCCTCCTCACAAAGGGATCGCACAGATTACCGCTGCAGGACCTGCAACATATGGGGCCACTTGAGAGATGGTCATGTCTCAGTACAGCCGCAGTGGCCAACTCCATCGAACCAAGAGGCCCAGCCCTCTCATCAAGACAGAACTGCTGTCCCAATCACAGGGACACCGAGGGTCTTGATCCCGGGTCCCCTCGCCTTTGTCTGACACCACTTGCTGCCAGTGCCACTAGCAGCACTGGTCAGTACCAAGCTCCGCCTATCTTGGCTGGATGCTCCCTGCCAAGCGTACTTCCCGTGTCTGGCCCTGAGTTAGTGCCAGTGCTGGATCCAGAACATGACTCGGATACACATAGGTACGTACGTGGATATATACATACATACATACACAAACACACACATTATATATATATATATATATATATATATATATATATATATATATATATATATATATATATACATACATACACACACACACACACTACGAAATAATCGCACTGTAAAACGTTTTATGGTGAAAATGGGTCTTAGCTAAAGTCTGAAATACCAGAACTTACTTGTTTTCAAGGTACTAATTTTATCAAAGGTGACTCTTAGTTTCTTGTAGATGCAGACGTTGCAGAAAAACAAAATTGATAGAATAAATTTTCATTTGTAACATAGGTGGGGTGGGTGGGGAACAACTTTCGAAATTGGATGAGGTGAAAGTTTTTCATCTCTGCTTGACTTCTGACCCAGCCTTTGGCACTCTTCTGTCAGAGTTAAAGCTGAAGTTCTTTCGAGATACGCGACAATGTTGTGAAAATGAAAATTGATGAATAATAAATGCTTTTATGATGAACTGAAGCAAAACTTCTTGGAACTACATGATAAGTGAAGATGAGTGAAAATCGATGAAAAATGAATGGTGCAAGAGTGAAGGAAAGATTTTTCCAATATAATAAATATTTCCTTTATGGCCGTTAACGGTTTGTTGTTTTCCGCAAATCAGGAGAGAAAAGGAGAACATTAACTGAACCCAAATAATAATACTAATAATAATAAGAGTAAACAAGACGGGATGAATCAATAAAAGCTTATGATTTTATGTTAAAAGTTAAAGTGAATGAATAAAAAGTCACACACACAGAAAGCATGGGAAAATTAAAATGCTTAACAATAAACAGGATAATAACCCATAAGAAAAAAAAGCATACCTTTAAGAAATGTATGGTTCATAAAAAATAAAAACAAAATAATAATGTTTTAACACTCACCAAGCCGATGCAAGGAAGAGAATCTGAAAATAAAAAGAATAATATTATTATTCATAGTAAAACATTTGCAATAATAATCATATTGTAATAAACTCCAGTCACTGTTAGCAATGTCGGCCATTGAGTTTCCGTTATTCACTGTCTGTCTGTCTGTCTGTCTGTCTGTCTGTCTGTCTGTCTGTCTGTCTGTCTGTGTCTGTCTGTCTGTCTGTCTGTCTGTCTGTCTGTCTGTCCTCGTTTATAACGGCAATTTATGGCCCAGTGCAAAGTAGTTGATCGCAGCCGCTGAGTATACTTCAGCTGCAATATTATATGGCGTGTCCAGGAATCCCAATGACAGATATTAGATGAATTTGGTATTTCAGCGTTAGTGCTCAAGATAAAACTATATTACAAGAACTACATTCACCAAAAATATGTAGGTAGAAGATGAGAATGCCCTCAGAAAAATAATAAATGAAAACAACCCCTACCACAGATGACTTGCTGTCAGACTCATAAAGACCTATATCTCAAATCAGCTGCGCAGAGAAAGTTGCTGAAAGAATGGTTGTAAACAGGCTCATATGGAAGGCAGGACCTTACACCTTAGGCTGCATACCTACTGGGAAGGGGTTGGCACCATTAAGTGCCTCATGTATGTTTTATGTGCCATAAATGGCGGAAACTCTATAGTGGTCTTGCTAGACCTTAAAAAAAGGCATGAGTTGGCAAATGCTGCAACCATCCTTTCCTCCCTAGTCTGGAAGAAGACCAAAGGCAACCTACATGTATGGACAAAAAGCTATATGCAATTCACAGAAGCCAGAGTAAGCCCCTTCCTATTCAATATCTGAATGGAGAATCTAGCCCACCTAGAACTACTGCAGGGAGTAGAGGTCTTTATATATGCTGATGAAGTTTGCATCATCAACACAAGCCCTTGAAGACCGTTCCATAAGATGCAAGAAGCCTTGCAGCAAATAGAAGAAAAATGCACGCAACTGGGGCTTAAGATCAACATAAACAAGATGAAGACCATGGCAATAAAGCATGGTCAAAACCCATCCAACCCTCTGCTGAAGGGAGACACCATAGACTGGGTGGACAGTTACACATAGCTGGGAGTCTGCACTGCAAACACACTATCTCCCAAGAAAGAGATGCAGCTCCTCAAGGGTCCAAACAAGAATGGGACTCAATGCTCTAAAGAGGATTGCACACTGCAAGAAGGAGCCACATATCATCTGCTTAGAAAGTTCTACATGCGAACCGTCAGGGCGCACATAGAACAAACAGCGCCAGTCCTGACAAGTCTCAGGAAGAATCAGCAGCAGATTATTGCAAGTGAGAGAATCTCTCAATCACGAAGCCTTACCGGGATCATTCTATTTCCAGGCACGTGTTATATTGTTCAACCTCGCATGCCATCCACCTTGCTTGGAGGACTCCTTCCTTATTGCGGCAGGCTATTCAACTTGCAACATTGCCAGAAATCAGCAGTTGTAAAGGAGTCCCTAGAGGGGATCCAGATTACACTGTGCTCTAGATTGTAGCAGTAGTGTATTTATTGCAACAAGAATCAGTATTTTCTGGTGCTGTTAAGTCTATCAGTAACTTTCTTTATTGAGAGCTAAATCAGTATTCTTTTGATTGAACTACTTGTGTGCAATAAAGCAGTATCTTGTAGTGATCACAGCTTTCAATTGGCGACCTACCATTTTTCTTATACGTAATTTGTTATATTTCATGCATTATTTGGTATTTCCGGATGTCCACAGTGAGTGCAATTCAAGGCTTATCCTGGTAATTATATAATTAACGTAATTAATCGTGGACAATCATATATATATATATATATATATATATATATATATATATATATATATATATATATATATATATATATATATATATATGTATATATGTATAATATGTATCTATGTATGTATGTATGTAGAGAGAGAGAGAGAGAGAGAGAGAGAGAGAGAGAGAGTTCCACACAACCGATTCACCAGACGCTGATGCCAATCTGATGAAAAAAATATCAGTGAAGTAGACTAACAGATTGAGTTTTAGTGGCTATGATCACTGGTCCTTTATGGAACTTTGTAATGTTATGAATGTAAATTTGTAAATACATTTACTTTCATATAAAATATAATGGTATTTACCAGTGACTAAATCGAGTTGGAGGCTCCTTATAAAAATGCTGTCACAATGCAAGGCGATTCCATGTTACAGCATCAGTGAGCCACGAATAGGGACCCGGAAATCATTTTCTTAAATACGGTGACTGTGACTATTAAAGTCAGACGTTGTAATATTTCGAAAATGACAGAGATTGTAACTTTGGACACTCGGTTGACCGAGATGGAAGAACAAATCTTGTAACTTATAGACACTTCCAATAGTCTCTGGGCTAAAATGTTTAGTTCTTTAGCCAACGCATAGATGGTGCTGGTGTCTTGTCAACATTGCTGAATATAATATGTACTCGTGAGTTTTTTCACTTCAAATCACAGCGTGCACGTTTATACAGTATGTACCTGTGATTGTTTTTCTCGGACCATCTGACTATCTGTCTATCTGTCTATCTATCTATCTATCGCTTTCAGATCTTGGAAGTCGTATTTGAGATTGTGAAATTGGAATATTTTTCCTCAATACGTGCAAATGAACTGGACGTTGAGGATCTCCAGACACCAAATCACTATTCACGAATTTCAGATGAAATTCTGCAAGAGACAAAAAGCCACACATCTGTTGTCTCACAAGTAAGATTTGGCCTTTAGTTCATTAAAACTTTTCTGAGAGTTCGGAAAAAAGTCTTTTCGCGTCTCTCAGGATCCAAAGGAAAAAGTACAGAAAAAATGAAGACCCTTTTGCACAGACTACCAGGAATTGCTAATCAAAACAGATTAAATAGAAAGCGTTTGTATTTAATCTATTTTGATTAGCAATTCCTGGTAGTCTGTGCAAAAGGGTCTTCATTTTTTCTCTACTTTTTCCTTTGGATCCTGAGAGACGCGAAAAAGACTTTTCCGAACTCTCAGAAAAGTTTTAATGAACTAAAGGCAAATCTTACTTGTGAGACAACAGATGTGTGGCTTTTTCTCTTCTTGCAGAATTTCATCTGAAATTCGTGAATAGTGATTTGATGCCAACTCAACGTCCAGTTCATTTGCACGTATTGAGGAAAAATATTCCAATTTCACAATCTCAAATACGACTTCTAAAGTCTGAAGGCGATAGATAGATCTGAAAATTTATGATTTGTATACAAAAATGTTATAAGAATAACAGAAAAAAGTTATTTCAACTACTGATATGGATAATCGTGAAGACGAAACCAATGATTTACTAAAGGTCACTTGTTTACACAGAGCATCGCACTCACTGTTGGTACCTTCTTTTCGAGGAATCAATTGGATCCCTTTTTTACTGCTGAAATTTTTATTTTCTAGAAAACTTCTCTGACTTCGTGAAGTATTTGAAATGTTGTCTCATTTTGAGCTCCTAGGTGGGTTGGTCATATGAAGAGAGAGAGAGAGAGAGAGAGAGAGAGAGAGAGAGAGAGAGAGAGAGAGAGAGAGAGAGAGAGTTGGAAAATGATGCGTAATTTGAAGTAGCTCTGTTGGCAAGTGAGCTTATGTTGTTTCAACAGGCTGCTGATGAGCCTTCTGTCTGTGTATATACAAGTTTGAGAGAATGTTTCCACATTCTTTTGGGTCGATCATCTAAGTCCAGAAACAAAATAAGTTGCGAGTAATTAGATCGTGCTCTTGTTTGTAAATCATTTAAATTCCCCCATATTTTCATTACGTATGAAGTCTTATGACACTGGAAAAAAGAACACATGTATTTATGAACTTAAGAAAATAACTTTGCCACTGGAATTGAAATAATTTTCAGTTCCTCTGCCTTCCATTTCCTAATTTTCTTGCAAGGTTTGTCATAAATAGCATATGCAGGTTATAACTGAGCAAGTAAATCTTACGAATTCTCACTGGTTTAAATAGGCATCACCTAATTTTACCTTGTAAAATTAAGCATTCATTTTTCTAACATTTGTCTACTAAAGTTTAATGCATAAAAAAAATCTGAAATAAAATTCTGTTGAATAATAATAATAATAATAATAATAATAATAATAATAATAATAATAATAATAATAATAATAATAATAATAATAATAATAATAATAATAATAATAATATAATCTTATGGAGTATGGCAAATACACAAAACTTAACAAGCAATCTTTGACAGAATGGTATGTCCTTAGCAGAGCCATGGTCCTTAGAAGTCAGGGAATACCATAGAGAATATTGTTCAAAACACGTTTGATTGATCTCATTTCAAACATTGTAACGACACCCAAATATTTTTTCCTTAGAACAAAATAAAGTTTCAAGAAGGACATGAGACAAAATCAAGTTTATTGAAGATATTCTTGAAAAGATCAATTTCAGGAATATCTCTGCAGAAAGAAATTCACGCTGCCATATTCCAAGATTCAATCTTGGGTCAATGAAGCTCAAGGACATTTTTATGGTAAGACTTGTAAAAGTTAAATGTCTCGCAAAAGTTTTTGTTGTCATTAAATAATAAGAATGAATCAGAAACGGTGACTAATATGTGTTGATTCTGAACATACAGTACTGCATGTAAAGTCTATTGTATTTTGAGATATATATATATATATATATATATATATATATATATATATATATATATATATATATATATATATACATATACATATATATATATACATATATATATATATATATATATATATATATATATATATATATATATATATATATACATATATATATATATATATATATACATATATATATATATATATATATATATATATATATATATATATATATATATATATATATATATATATATATATATATATATAATATATATATATATAATTGTCCTTATAATATCAATTCGCTCTACCTCGGAAATATATTTTCATATATATTATATAAAGATATATTTTTTCTAGTTGATTATAAGTTATATATATCGTCTCGTATATATGGCTATAACCACGGATATACAAGAACTTAGGACTGTCTTCCATGGTTCGAACCCACGAGACGACGAACTTTTATCATTTGCAACAACAAAATATTCCTTCGCTCTACGATAACATACTGTATAAAGAAAATTTTTATTGATTATAAGTTCCGTCGAGTCGTGGCTGAACCACGTTTTTTAACTTAGGACTGTCTTCCATATGAATCCACGGACGAAGTGATAAAATTCATATAAATATATATATAATATATATATATATATATATTTATATATATATATATATATATATATATATATATATATATATATATATATATATATATATATATATATATATATATATATATATATATATATATATATATATATATATATATATATATATATATATATATATTGCTAATCAATCAATCTCTCAAGGCAACTCGCCTTACAAGAAGCGAGTAAAAGTCATATTGTAATTAATTTCTTTTGCCGAGACACTGGTGGTCGGCGTAGAATTGCCGCTCCCATCTCATTTCGATTTTCCCTTGGCGCTTAATCCTCATTTAATCATCTCATGAGTTTTGTGACTACCGTAAACCTTCTTATTCCAGGTTACTGATCCCACCTCGGAGGATTCTGTATGGCGGAAGACAGATCACCGTCCGTGTCTCACCAAAAGGGAAGAGTCGGGCGTTCTTGCCGCATTTAACCAGACAATGGCCACATCTAACCGGTTCTAACCGCTTCTAACCGGCCAGCCTTGCCCAAAGAGAAAGCGGATGTACCCAGAATGCATCTGGAATCAAAAGCCAGTAACTGCATCTCAGAAACTCGAGAGAGGCCAGAGCGACACAGAACGAGTCTCACACCTCTTGACTGTTGCTCCTTCAGTGCTTCCCTCTCCGGCCAAATGCCCAGTCCCAGTATCTTAACTCCAGTGCCAATCCCCCCCACCCCTACCACGTCCCCGCACTGGCACAACTACAAGGAATTTGAGGTTTTCCAGTCACTTACCTCTTTCTTCTCCTAAACGTTTCTGTTTCAAAGTTCAGTTCTCACACAGACCTGACCTATTATGTGTCGTGTCGTAAGTTTTAATGCAGTAGTGTTTCGTGAAAAGAAGATTTCAGTCGCCCTCAGCACTAGTCTTTTATCCTCAAGTATTACCGTGACTTCTCCCAATGATCGTATGCCTTTCTCTAATTGCAGAAACGAGTGGTGGCGCCATGAATCCATCTGTCACGACTGTATGCTTGTTGGTTCATTCGAGGAAAATCACCATTGTAACCTTTGGAAGAGCGCCATTGACGTGTATTTCCCGGCACCCAGTTAACGTCTATTATTCATTTTACGTGCTGCAGTAGGACCCCAGTGGCTTGCCTTATTCTCCATATCTTCTGATGTTGTGTTGTAAATACATGTAATTCAGTTATCCTAAGAGTTTATCTCCAAAATCCCTCTAAGAAGACCCTCAGTCTTATCCCTTCTCTTTTATTTTGCTATTATAGGTGAACAGTCAGATCATTAATATCCTTGTGGTAAGTTTATTAGGTCCCACCTATAATAATTATGAATATATATATATATATATATATATATATATATATATATATATATATATATATATATATATATATGTATGATATGTAATATATCGTAATATATATTTTCATATATATAAATTTTTGGTTGATAATATATGTATGCGTCCCTGTAGTCCTGAGTTCCTGTCCTTCGTTGGTTCGAGCCCACGAGACGGCGTACTTATATATCAACTAAAAATACCCATATCGGTAACATATATGAAAATATATTATATATATATATTAAATATATATAGCTTTCTGATTGTATATGAATCACGGTATGTGATAAAAAAAGTCACATATATATATATATATATATATATATATATATATATATATATATATATATATATATATATATATATATATATATATATATATATATATATATATATATATAGTATATATATATGTGTGTATATCATATAATGAAATAGTATATATTACAGGACAGAGTAAGGACCAACGATAATGATCTGTTCTTTGAGATCTTGAAGCAAACAAATTTCCAACTATTCGACCAAACTTTGACGACAATATAAACCTACCATGGATGAGCCACATCATGTCATCATTGAAAGAGTTCAAAGCTTCTTGGCAACTCGACGAGGCCATTCCAGTCAGGAGAACTGGAATGACGTGGCCATTCCAGCCCCTCCGTGACGAGGCTCACCGAGCGAGCGACCTTCTCTTCAGAACCTTCCTTTTGATCTTGTATAAAAAGCCTTTGAGAGGGAGTCATATTCAGGTCTGTGCCCCTCCTCTTTCATGGACTTCATTTTAATGCACATGCCACCTTATTTCTTTTTTGGGGGGATGGGGAGGGGCGGTTGAGAGTTTAATATAAATTCCATTTGGGTCCCCGCTCCCCTCCTCTTGCGGCCAGTTTAGTTTAGGCACGAGCCCCCTTTTGCGTCTTTTCCATTTAGCAACGTCAATTTAGGCAGCCGTGCAGGAAATTCTGCTGAGGCACGTGCTCCTCCACTCATGCAACTCCTCTGAATCTATTTAAAGGTCTTCTCTGCTCTGCATGCAAGGAGAAGCTGTCAACAAAGAACGTTCCTCTCTCGCCTGACAACTCTCCTGAAGTTAGGTCTGTCAGGTAATCGTTATTCAGTCGCTATTCGTGGAAGGTTTCTAACCTTAGTATCAATTAGTGAGGTTCATTGCAATTCAGTTTTTCTATACGGATTTCATCGTCAATGTTTATTGTAAGCGAAGTTTTTTTATATATATATTTCGACTTGTTCACTCACCGTTTTATAGCCACCAATATATTGTTCATGGTTTGAGTACCTACATCTAATAATATTATTTTTCTTATTCTTAAAGAGAGTTAAAACACCAATCATATGCATACCAGCTATATATACATAAATAGATATACCATGTATAATTTATATATATATAACATATATATATATATATATATATATATATATATATATATATATATATATATATATATATATATATATTTAAATATATGTATGTATATATATATATATATATATATATATATATATATATATGCAATATAATATATTAATAATATGATAGTTAATAGTTATTCATTTTGATTTTAACCGTGGTGGTTGTAATGGCAGATCGTGAAGGAGAAATAGAGAACTCTCGAGCTTGTTCACAAGTATCGATCTTACAAAGCGCAACTAAGCACAAACTTTGCATGGCGAGGATGTCACGAGGTCACAGATATTAACTGTTGTCAATTTCTCCGTATAGTAGCATAACATTTATTTTACATATCATAATGTTTCTTGTCGAAGATCAAGTCAGAATCGGCTATTGATTATTTACAATCTGGTATTTTTACATTGTTTTCATGTTTCAATGTGTGACTCACTTTTGTTTGAAAGTGAGCGAGTGCGTGTGTCTGTTATCTCGCAAGAACGGGTGTGGCGATTAGCGGCCCTTGGGGCATTCTGGCCCAGAGTCACAGAGCTTTCAGACGCTCTTCCTTCGCTTTAAACTCGTAAAAAAAAAAAAAAAAAAAAAAGAAATGTGTTCTCATTAGACACCTATCGGTTTAACAACTCTTGTGAGTGCTAAAAGCATTCAATATATATACATAATATATTAGTAACATTTTATGAAACACTTTCATACCAAGAAAGACTCCGCCTATAAGGAATGATACCTCACTAAAACAACACAGAAAAAAATGATCAAAGTTCACTGAAATTTGCATGATTGAAATAATGACTAAGAAGAACTAGCAACGATTAGGCAACCTTACTAATGTAATGTGTACTATTCTAAGATTCAGAGTGACTGACGTCCACATGCAAGTGTGTATTTGTAGACGGAGGTCTGATGTATTAATTGCTTGTCTGAGTAATTTAAAATATGATAATGGTTCCCTTTTACATTTGAATGGTAACGTTCTGAAAAAAACAGATATGATAATCTTGCCACCAAATTGCCAGATGATTGTTTTCATAAAGCAATCATTTATTCACTGCATCTGTCTTTGATGTTTGTGTGTGATTAAACCTAATGAGGTCATTATTACACGGGGGATATCTAGTCATGGACATAAAGTAACGGGAGGGGGAATTATTCAAAAGTTCCTAATGAGATCCGATGGAAGAACAAAGTTTCCTTTGTATGAGAATTACTTATTAGATTTTTTTTTATCATTTTAATTGTTCCCGGGTACATACCGAACAGGAGTGTAGATAATCTCTTAAAACTAGAGAATTCACATCTAAATTACAGTTTTAAAAATTTTTCTGATGTACAGAATCAGACAAATCTGAATTTGAAACATGTCAAAAACTAAATTCATTAACACTGTTTTTGATTCATGCAATCTCTTCATCTCGTTGTGCGGCCGAATGCTTATCAGATTGTCATGAAAAATAACCTTCATTGGGTTAATTGACAGAGATTATACATTTGATGGAAGGTCTCTGCTACGAGGTGGATTTTTGCTGTCATTCTCGGCTGTGATGGAAAGAGAGGAATCGTGAATGACTGAATGCTCTTTAAATAGTGAATGAATGAATCAGTGAAAGTACCTTAAATAATGAATGAACGAATGAACGTACGTACCTTAAATAGTGAATGAATGAATGAATGAACGAATGAATGAATAGGAATCATTATATAATGAAATAAAAGTCATATTCAGACTGGATTACCCAAAATACACAATTTCATTATGAGTATGTATATCGTTCACACATATAATTTTCATACGATAAAGTTTCACATTCTTTTAACAAAATCCCAAAGCACTTTTAGTTTTCTATAAACGAAAACTATTGTGCTGGCTTTGTCTGTCCGTCCGCCCTCAGATCTTATAAACTACTGAGGAGGCTAGAGGGCTGCAAATTGGTATATTGATCATCCACCCTCCAATCGAAACATACAAAACTGCAGGCCTCTAACCTCAGTAGTTTTTGTTTTATTTAAGGTTAAAGTTAGCCATAATCGTACTTCTGGCACCGCTATAGGTACCAAAAAAGGCCACCACCGGACCGTGGCTGAGTTTCGTGGGCCGCGCTAAGAGTTTTATGGGCAGTGGCTGAGGCCACCACCGGACCGTGGCTGAGTCTCATACAACATTATACGCTGTGCAGAAAACTCGATTGCACCGAAGAAACTTCGACGCATTTTTTACTTTTGTCTTTCAGACGAAAACAGTTTCTCGTAACGCGAAAGGACGCTGATCAATCGGTAGCCTTCAAGACGACGTATCAAGGTCACCTTTCTTTTGGTCAGACTGAGTCGATGGGATTCCAAGAGAAAGTGAAAGTTCTGGACTTGAAAAAAATCGTGAGAAAGAAGACAAAAGCAGCGTCAGGATCATTTGCCAGTTCTTTTAGGAAGTTGTGCAAGACTACGATCCAAGCAGGAGTGGTCGGTGGTCTTCAGGTTGCAAGATCTAGCAAGTCTTAATGGCAGAGAGAGAGAGAGAGAGAGAGAGAGAGAGAGAGAGAGAGAGAGAGAGAGAGAGAGAGAGAATAAAAGTACTGAAGTATATATTTACTGTATTTTATGACCAATTTTTCAGAGAAAAAAGAACTTGAGGACTTGCAATGCTTCTGTGCAATTTTTCTTTTCTAAATTTGGGTGAGGAGAACCGACCAGAGAGGGAGATCAAGAGAGTCAGAGGCAACAGAATTTCTCAGTAAAAACAGAGCAGAGAAATGTGATGAATATTTACCTTAATAACTGAAATCTTATTATTTAATGACCATTTACGTTTAAAAGATATTATATATCTTTTAACTTATCTAATTTAAGTTCATGAAGCTATCACGTTACCCCAGTTCCTCTACGGTTATTAGCCACCCTTCGATCGTTGATATCTAGTTACTTAAAAGTCTCGGATATTTAACCTTGCTCCCTGTTTCAAAGATTTTTACAAGACAGCAACGCAAGGAGATTCAAGCAAATTCATAAACAAGAGGAAAAACAAATATAAATGAAGATCCACGGAGTGTATGAGACTGATCCACTACAAGCGTATGAATGTCTATGAGCTGAGGCCTCGTCAACTTGACTGAGTGATTGTAATTACACAGCGTAATTGCCCTTGAATGCATTAGGCCTCTTAATGTCTGATATATCCTAATTACCTGTCTGGGGAAATTGCCCTGATGAAGTGATGCTGGAACCTGATTGGCTCTGAGAGATCAGTAGTGACAGCCTGTTACTACTATAACTACTTTTGCTATTACTATTACTACTACTGCTACAATGTCTTCTTTTACTTATTTTTCTTCTTTGTCTTCTTTATAATCACGAGTTTAGTTCCGCAAAATTAAAGCAGATTATCAAAATGTATATATTTTTTATTTTACTTTATTTTTGTTTCTTTTTTTTGTGCAAAAGAATGAATGTTTTTTCTTCAACTTTATCCCATAATTATTGCGGAAAAATAAGTTTTACGTGACAGGGTCAATTAATCACTAAATGTCAGTTTCTGGACTATAATCAACATCATTACTTTATTTTCCGTCAATCCGACTTCTGAATCCTGCGTCAAAACTGTGTAGTCACTTCTTAATACAATGACGCCAACGAAAGTTGCCTCATCGATGTGACAGGTGCAACAGGTGAGCTCATTACAGGAACAGTAATGTTTTCTGCATAATGAAGGATTGTCTCTTCTACAACTAATAAGAAATCCTTCAAACGAGCTCGGAAATCTCGCCACTCTTGGAATCTGCCTTATGTGAATGTTACTTAGTTTTCCAGAGTGTGTTTTTCAATCTTAATTGAGCATCATCCATTCATATCGAAATACTTCATAAATACGTCATCGTTTTTCAATAACTTACAATTCAACGAACGTCATTCATGAAGAAAGATTTAGTCAAATAAAAAAAACGGGAGGAAAACCTTGCCACAGAAGACAAAAACAGAGAGTCAGAGAGCGCTGGAAAGGCAAATCTCTCCTGAGGAACAAACGGAAAAGAAAAAAAATGGACTAAGAGGCGCACTTTCAGGCCATTTCTGTTCCGGAAACAGAAGGACAGGAAGGCAGATCTTTCGTATTCTGAATGAGTCTTTCCCAGCAAACAGACGCAAGCGTACAAGAAGGTGACAACGCATGAGACAGAGGTCAGTGATGTAGCTTATGCGCTAAGTGTCAGTTCGTGGTGGCCTTATGCCAGCTTGGACTGTTGTGTCTATAAAGGCCATATACTATAAAGGTGGTAATATGGAAAAACAAACAGAAAATCTGTTGGCAGTAAAAAGAAAGGAGCTTCGAAAGGTAATACTCAATCAGTCTTAAAGGACGATTTGTACATATAAGCGTACTTGTTTGTATACGGACATATACACATTGATATTATGCTCAGAAATATATAATAAACGAAAGAGACGTCTTAGAGAGAGAGAGAGAGAGAGAGAGAGAGAGAGAGAGAGAGATGATTCAATGTAATTATAGGACGTATTTTGAGCGATGTTTGTTGAGAAACCATTTCAGCAATATTAGATAAACAACGGGACTGAACCCATTTCAGCCTATAAAGATCCCATTCACCTTTACATTTCAATTTGCTTGTTGTCTGTTTTGACAGAGAGGTAAATGCTAGTAATTGTTTTTGGAAGTTAATTGACACTTGACTTATAAACAGAGACGATCCGAACATACAGTAGGTGGAAAATTGTGGAGAAATTGATTATTTGGTATGACATATGCGGAATGTTTTTCATGCGAATAAATTGCCATGTTTAAAAAACATACAATAGGATCTGAAATATAGAGCAAAAATTAGGTTTTTTCTTTTTAATTATATAATAAAATGAGTTTTCCTCAAGCGACCTCTTAGCCTCATTTTTGTAATTTATATAAGACTTGATTATTTACTATTTTCGTTTCCTTTTGGGGCATACTTTTTCAGTCACGTTTCTGGGTTATTCTTGTCTCATCTTTTTAATCGTAGGGACGACACTGTGATTAGTAAATCAACGAAGAAGAACGATTATATGAATTTCAAACACTTATGTCTGACCTAAATAAATACAGCACAAAAGAAAGAGTATCCAACGCACAATGAAAACGAATTTTGTAAACTTTGTGATTACCTGAACGAATAGAATGCAGATTTCTCTAACTAAACTTGATGACACGTCAACAATATACTTGATACGAGATTTCGTAATGTTCGAGGGATGAATTGCTTCCCATCTTCTCCTCCTCCTCCTCCTCCTACTAATCCTCTCCTCCTCCTCTTACTAATCCTCTTCCTCCTCCTCCTCCTCCTCACCCTGATCCCGAGAGAAGTCGAATGTTCTGCTTGCGGTTTCTGACAGGGTCGTAACTTTTGCAAGAGTCAAAATGGTCTCATGTTTAATGATTTAGTTGTAGTTTTGTGTTCCGTGTTCACCTCATCAACATCACCACCGCATTGTCGGTTAAATATTCTGAAATTTAGAAAAGGGAAGCAAATTTATCATTATGAGTAAAACGCACAAAGCCCTTTAGTTACCATCAACACGTCTGCATTAGAATATTCTTAGGAAGAGAGAGCTCAGGTAAAGATCACGTCAGTTGTCTGCTGGGCAGGAGACAATACTAAAACAAGTAAAAAATGCGCCGAAGTGTCTTCGGCACAATCGAGTTTTCTGTACAGAGTATAATGCTGCATGAAAATCTCAACCGCGGCCCCTGAAACTTTCAGCCACGGCCCGGTGGTGGCCCGTGTAGTTGGCACCTATAGCAGTGCCAGACGCACGATCACGGCTAACTTTAACCTTAAATAAAATAAAAACTACTGAGGCTGGATGGGTGGATGATCACCATACCAATTTGCAGCCCTCTAGCCTCAATAGTTTTGAGGATCTGAGGTGAGGACAGAAAAAGCGCGGACGGACAGACAAAGAGCCATGTCAATGGTTTTCGTTTACAGAAAACTAAAAGGAGAAATTATTTCGTATACATATTTCAGCACTGGAAATAAAGGTATTAGCAAATAAACAACTAATGAAAGATAGAACAGAAGTGTGACAAATTGCTGTGTAATGAAGATTTTCAAAATGAATAAATGTCCCTCGTGAAATGTAGATCAAAAAGAAGCAGCAAAAGAAACAGCGAAGTCAGATCTACTCTATCGATAATAAATCATAAGTAAGTTATTCTTTGCAAGGGTGCGCCCGGGGAAAGATGGCCGAGGGTGGGGTGGGGGGCGCCGTACTGGTGGGATGTGCTTGACCTTGTACAGTAATCAATTAAATTTGCGAGAGAACTTTGCTCCTGTCGTCTGCTAAGGTAAGACAGATGGAAAGCTAGAAATAGTTTTGTGCCGTAGGCTTATCGAGATGAGGTAGGTGGACAGATGACTAGCCAGGGATAATTTGCACCTGAAGTTTATCAAAGTGATAGATAGATAGATAAACAGTTAGACACTTATACAGTATATATTTTATGTAATTTGGGATATATCCAGTTCCTAACCCTCTACTAACCTTTTGATTACTAGCATAGTATATGTGGTGTGTGTAAGTGTGTGTGGGCATGCGTGTATATATATATCCAATATTGTATTATCTTCCTTCACTCAAATTTAAGTTGATTTTTATAGTTATTCTAGGAAGGTAACAACTTCAAACTTAATGTGTAACAGATTCTCTCCCCCTCTCTCTCTCTCTCTCTCTCTCTCTCTCTCTCTCTCTCTCTCTCTCTCTCTCTCTCTCAGCATTCCCTGGCCTAAAAATATTCATAAAGCATGC
>NC_089787.1:6715564-6723064 GCF_040412425.1 Macrobrachium rosenbergii
CAAAAGTTCAAATGATCAGAAAATCATGGTAAAAATCACAAGTTCAATTTCCTCCCATAAAAACAGACAAACTCTACCTTATCTGCCGATTCACCTGGAAAAAAAACTCACTTTTAGGGCAGGATAATCTAGATCAAATTAACGCACGTACCCATAACACTTCGGAGATCACCTGACTGCCAATATTGCTTCTGAGAATCAAACTATTTGCTGAACACAAAGATTTTACAACTGACGGCCTCTGTCTCTCTCAAAAATTCTTTCTCACATCTCATTGAAAAAATGCATATATGCATATGCAGAAAGTTCATATAAGCCCTTTTTATATATATATAGCCTTTATATATTGATGGAAATAGAGGCACTGAAATGCAAAATGTGTGTCGAGTGAATAAATGACTCAGCTCTAGAGAGCGAGCGATAGATGGATGCGGCCTTTTCCTTTTACCGGAGGATGCAAACCAAGTTCTTGAAAAGATCATCACAAAAAAAGGATCATTCTGATGGCCTTCTCTCTCTCTCTCTCTCTCTTACAAAAGCGCCCTCCAGAAATGGAACACGATAAGTGATGGAAGAGGCACTCAAAAAAATGCTTCAAAGATAGGAAAGCGAAACCTTGCGGAGAACAGAAATTCCTTCTCAACAAGCGCCCTGCAGAAATGGAACACGTTCTATTTAACGATAGGAATCAAACCTAAACAGTATTAACCAACATAAGTATTACAGCTTTCACAGTCTTTAAACAATTTTAAGTGTAACTACTTGTACACATATTGTCAAATCTTCTATGCCTAGCCCCTAAACCTTCTCTGATTTTATTGTTCTTGTTTTACCAATTACAATCATTACACACAAACACACACACACACACACACACATATATATATATATATATATATATATATATATATATATATACATATATATATATATATATATATATATATATATATATATATATATATATATATATATATATATATATATATATATATATATATATATATATGTGTGTGTGTGTGTGTGTGTGTGTGTGTGTGTAATAAGTGTGGGTTTTATAATCTTTAACTTCATCTTACAGAAGAAAGAAGTTGCTAGTTTTCCAGACATGGCAAGAGAATGGTAACCTTGGCCTAACATATATCCAAACTAAAAACTGTTGTGTCCCATCCAAGTCAATTAGAAAATAATTTCGTACATAGAGTATACTTTGTGTTTTTATGGTAATACTAAATATATTTTTTATAAAATTTTTCTTTCTGTTATTAAAGGGAAAGTTTGTACCGAAAAAGCCGTGTTTGTCCATTTTCCTGTTGTGGAAAGATGCCAATCTTTGGCTAGTGGCAGTTTTTTCTCACGTTTGTACTTTCGTTAGTAAACCTTTCAGTAATGTCCCCAATTAACATAACGGTTACCTGACCGTGGAATACATTTCTTCATGAAAGAATGAAAGTATACTAAAGCCTACAAAATCACCGGCCTAATAAAATACAATAGCAATAGAATTAACAATTCATTTTTTATTTAAGGTGTCACGGTATAAATGATGAATTCATAGATATAATAAACATAATGTGTTCCGATAACTGTAAAGCCATTTATTTTAGGTTTATGATTTCAAGTACCTTTGTCTTTGGAAGGAACGGAAACCAGCAATGTACTGCTTTAAAAATCAACTGAAGATCTTCTCCTGCCATAAGGTACTGGTGGCTGGCGGTTTACCTCCCACAAAGGTTCACGCTCTGAAATGTTCATCAATTCTAAGTTTTGATAAGATTGCAGTGTTTATTTAATGTTGATAATTACACGTTTCTTATAATTTTTCATGTAATTAGTTCCAATTTGCCTTAAAGGATATGGAAAATACATAACTATTGTGCATGAAATGTAATGTATCTAAAACCCTTTTCAGGATATTGATTTAGGGGACCATGCTATTTACTTTTGGACTTCAAAACATATTCTATAGCGTAATTAACGGATATAACATATATTTGATAAACTGATCTGGTTTATTAAATAAGCTTGTAACTGGGTCATCTACGAAGTATATGATATATAGCAATACAATTTGGGTAAGTCACCTTCAGCTATAGTCGGTTTCATTTTATTTGTCCACAGTCCATTCACGGGTGAAGATGTGGCACTTACGCATGGGTAGGACGTGATTGGCTGACGATCAATGCGTCCGATACCGTTGGCTTTTTGTGATAAACATTAAACTATGTCTCCAATAACCCGTTTAAACGTTTATATAGCCAAAAAACCCTCCCCCCTTCTGATATAAATCATAAACGCGCCCATGTGTATTCATAATACACCAACACAACACAAAAAAGACGAGATTGTATCAAACAAGCTACTCAGATCAAACACAAACGAACGATGAGCTTTCAGTTGCTAAGATTTATCTCGTTATTATAGTCCAGACCAAACATAGACCTATGATCAAAACTTGTTCGAATTACAATATTTTCTTATCATTGTTTATTTTATGTACAGTTTCATTGCATGCAGATAAAAATAACTTCGTTATGATACCAAAGTAATATCTACGTCCGTAAACTGAAATATATAACCTTTAGTACTGTTTATAGCTAGAACATGAAACATGGACCATTGGAGCTAGGCCTAAGCTACTGATTCGCCAGGTATTTTATTTTACGGACCTTTTAAACACAAATTCATTCCGTTTCGGTAAAAATTAATTTTTTATTGTAACCTTTATTTATTCATTCTATCTAATTATCGTTCCAATGTCCAACAATGAAAATATAAAAAATATAGTATTCTGGAAAGAATACCAAAATACCATTGTTATTATGCCATGTTAGAGCTGATATTTCCCGCCTTTCAGGCAGTACTAGACACAACAATATTTCTTGCTTATTTCGAATATTAACCTACTCATGTAATTTACACACAAAAAATTACAAAAATTCTATTTCGCATTCGAATGGCCTCTTCCTATGTTCCTACAATGAGATACAAAATAAATGTTTAAAATCCATCGTCCGTTTGTGTTTGACCTGAGTAGACTATTTGTTACAAGCTCGTCATTCGTGTGCTTGTATTTTTATATTATCGACATAAATCGGCATCTTTACGATCTAAATAAGAAGGCATGAGGGTTGTTTGTATATATAAGCATCCAGATGTCTTACTGAAGAAGTATTTTGTATCTTTATCACAGTAAGTCTACGATATCGGAACATGGATTTCCGCCGATCGAGAACTATCTAAGCAGATGCCACATCTTCCCAAAACCTACGCAGGTGAGAGGACAGATGGAGTGAAACCAACTACAGTCATCACGAGGTCAAGGAAAAGTGCCAGAAATGAAAGCTGACCTGGCACAGGGGACACTAGACATCTCGGTGAAAATTAAACAAACGTGGTTGTGACAGATACTATTTTTCTAGCGTTTAAAAACCACTTCGTTGAACCAGTTGTGTGTGTATATCTGAATTAAATACAAAACTAAGAATCTTACATGAAACTGTCTAAGCTAATTAATATTTATGGAGGTTACTTAAAATTTACATAAAAAATTTTAATATCGAAAAACAAAATAATTATACATGGCTAGCAGATGCAGTAAGACTGGGGTGTCACCAGCCCAAACTAATCTCCCGATCATCCATATATTTGGGGTGCTTGGTTCCCACGACCAAGCACTTGTAGTTTTCATATCTGAATCCTTCCACACAAAGACCTAACCTATATATATATTATATATATATATATATATATATATATATATATATATATATATATATATATATATATATATATATATATATATATATATATATATATATATAAAGGCAATTAACTTGTTAGTGTGTGGATGTATGTTACAGTGATAACGACAATGCCCTCTTAACTTCTCGATTTTTTCACACTTTTGGGATACGCCTTTAGTGACAAACAAGTCCAGAAAGTGTGAAGAAATCGCGAAGTTAAGAAAGCGTTGCGCTCATCACAATTACAGACGTATTTGGTGAAAATCTGACCATTTGCAAAACGTAGGTAGGTGAGTGTTTCTAGATGCATTTCGACATATCCAAATCAGATCCTCATAAAATGATAAAGTTAGCGTTGGCTGGGAGAATGATCGCACAGGACTTATTCTTTACTCATTTACTGTTCTTTACAGTCTTTCAATTTTCTCGACCCCATAACACTATTTCGCACACGTACGTAACGCACGGTACTGCAGACAGACAGGCAGAGAAACGAATCGAGCAGCTATCTGTGCTCCTGATACCACTGTCTGACCAATTGCCCCGATGCTTGTCTGAATTCAAAGCAACAGTTCATCGTCACAGGAACTTCCGATTTTCTTTATCGTATCACTTCTATTAAGAGCATGGCACAGCAATGAGAAGCAGAAAATACATTTGACAGAAATGTTCTGTTGTGTATCTTTTATATTAAAATTTTTTATCTAATAAAATATGTGATGAAGGAAGAAAAAAATAACAGCATTTCCATTACATGTGGTCGTTCTTGAAGAAATAATTCTAAGAGAAAATTTAGCATGATTTATGTAAGATGTTTGTTACACATTGTTTAAGCAGTCAAAGTATACCTTAGTTTAACCCAGACCACTGAGCTGATTAACAGCTCTCTAGGGCTGGCCTGAAGGATTAGATTTATTTTACGTGGCTAAGAACCAATTGGTTATCTAGCAACGGGACCTGCAGCTTATTGTGGAATCAGAACCACATTATAACGAGAAATGAATTTCTATCACCAGAAGTAAATTTCTCTAAATCTTCATTGACCAGTCGGAAAATCGAACGCGGGCCCAGTAGAGTGCTAGCCGAGAGCGATACCAACCCATCCAATGAGGAACTATTTTTTAAGCAGTCAAAAACTGTCATAATTAAAACCCACAAGTCTGCAATGGCTTTGCATAATTCTCGCGAATTCGTTGTAAACTCATTCAAGAAAATATTGGAACCCTCTCCCAAGTATTTCGGACATCAGCCTAAGAAGCACTATCTGGCAACGTTACAGCAAGTGCATGAAGCCAACTCAGAACAACTATTGCTGTTGATGTAGTTGACGAATTCCCGCGTTTTCCGGTTTCAGCTGGATTTTTACTTCACCTGATGATATACAGTAGAAGTAAAGTGTTACAAAATTAAAGAGCGCTACTGTTATAATGTACTTCCCTCAGGTTTCGTAATTATTAATATTTTCTTCTATGTTGGGTGACATTTGCAAACATAGGTCTATGACAGTACACTATTAGCATTTGTAAAAGGCAATTGTGATATACGTCAAATGGAGTTTGTTTAATGTTATGAATGAACATCTTCATTAATGCCATCATAGTGATTTATTTATTGTTTGCATATTCTGTAATTCGTTTAAACCTTTTCATTCTGGATCTTTAGGTTAAACAGACAGTGAATGCAAAAATACAGTATATATTTCTGTGCAGGAAAAGATAGATAGACAACTCAGCAAATAAATTCTCACTCGCTCTCTCTCTCACTTTCAGTATTTTCTTTCGTGAATGGTTTATGCATCAATAAGAAGCGTATTATCTCTCTTGATAGCATCGTCGGTTGTTAGTGTTTTGGAGCGAGTAACGTCAATAATCCATTGATCTGCATGAACAGTTAGCCCGATGTAGCGGCGCCATGCATTTCTATGCAACAAATTTACGTTTCCTTTCTTTCTTCCATCGCTTTCAATTAGATAAGGGTGTTTTGTTCGCGCTGAGCTGATAAACAATGGCACTTATCAGAACATTAGCTTTATGCTGGTTAAGGATCGGTGGCCTCAGAGAAGAGGTGCTGTGCGTTCGCCTCTTTTCCACCTACGAGTCAGTTGACTTTCCCGCCCATGTGTGTGACGTCATAAGTAGATCAGATTATGAAAACTATTTTTCCTTTTTCTCTGGGGTATTTATGACAACCATTGCGGAATCTGAATCTCAGTGATTCTTCTTGTAATTTCAAAAGCATCTATTAGATAATACGTGTTGGTAATCATGATTAAATCTTAGATTAAAACTTAAGTTCGCCCAGTGATTCTCCTTCGGAAAAGAATGACGAATAGTCAAGCGAATCATCCAATTTTCAAAGATAATAGTGACTTAAAAAATAAACTGTGAAAAATTAAAAACGGTATTTTTTCCATACAAAACTGCTGCAAAGCATCAACCGATGCCTAAGAAGATAGGTTTCTTCAAGTCAGGCTTCTTCTATGAAGAGTTGGCAAACACGAGAGCAAAATATCACTTTGACTGAAATTCCACTTGGAACTTTGGGGTGAATTAGAAAAGTTTAAGAGTGACTGGAAGTCCTCGATGGCCTTGACCTCATTCGAGTGTCTTTATCACATTGATGCTGGAAAGGAACACTTGTTTAAAGAGATGGCAGACCGAATGCTATTTTGATTTACTGTTCATTTTTTTTTGGGGAAAGGTGGAAGATATAAGGCTTGTCGTAAACGTTAACCTTGCCAACGATGTATTTTTCTCTGCAGTGTGTGGTAGTTTTCTTGATCTATCAGATCACTGACATGGGAAGGTAAATACTCCGAGAGCTGGGATATTTTATAAACAAATTTTCAGATAACTAACCAGGTAATTCTCCATTATTTCCTACCAGTGACTCGCAGATAATAGACTAATTTTCATAACTTTAAACCTGATTTCATTCATTAAATATGAAAACTTTACTTGAAATAAATCGCATTTGCCTTAACCCTGATTTCAGTCAGAGAAAATAGCTAAATCATTCACATTACACCTGATTTTCACTGACAATAGATTATAATTTCATTCACGTTAAACCTGATTTCATTATGAAAAGATAACATCTTCATTCGCCTTAAACCTGACTTTCACTGATGGCAGATTAAAATTCCTCTTGTATTAATCCTGATTTTGATTGGATAACAGATCATCATTTCATTTGTATTAAACCTGATTTTCACCCGTAGCAACTTATAATTTCATTTGACTTCAACCAAATTTATTCGTATAAAACAAAAACTCCAATTGCCTTTAATCCGATTCTTGCTAATAATAGAATGTACTTTCATTCGCCTTAAACCTGATTATCATTGAAAGTAATTATAATTTATTCACCTGACTATATCAAAAAAAGGTAATAACTACATTCGACTTGAACCTAATTTTCAGAGATAATGGAATATACTTCCATTCAAATTAAACTTTATTTTCACTAATACTAATTATATATACACTCAAACCTCATTTCATTGACGACTGATCAAACTTCCTTTTGCTTTTAACATGATTTTCACTGATAATAGATTATAATTTTAGTTGCTTTAAACCGGATTTTCACTTATAACAAATTACAATTTCATTTGCCTTAAACCTGGTTTAATTTATGTAAGATTACTAATTCATTTGTCTTTAACCCGACTTTCACTGATAATAGATTGAAATAAAATTTGTCTAAAACTGATTTTCATTGATAACTGATTTTAATATCATTACTATCTTAG
>NC_089787.1:6728064-6733064 GCF_040412425.1 Macrobrachium rosenbergii
AAAGATTGTGCGCAATAGCTCTCAAAAAATCTATTTTTTTCATATTCCTCATATTTCGCAATAAGAGACATGAGCCTTGTATTCAAGATCTGGTACTTCTTCTTTGAAGATCTCAGTGCAACTCCGGAATTGACCATCTCGATTGTTAGCTCCCAGTTTGCTTGTTCTTTCCTTATCTTCGTCACTAAAGGGCAAATAGATGGGTGGGTGACTGCCATTCTTTGTTCAAAAGCTCTGTGCCATCCCTCTAAAGAGTTTGTAGTCCGTGGAAGGCCATGTGCGGTTCTCTCGAAAGTATTCCACATTGTTATTTCAAATAATGGCTTCCGTCTTCTTCCACGTTGAACAACACCAACCCATGTCGCCTCAAAGTAGCCAAGAAACCCTGATAGAATTTCATCAGTTTCATCATCCAACGATGAGACTAATTCAGTGAAGGTGTCAGCAGCATCGCTAACTGGCACAAATGCCAAAGCCTGAAAAGACTTCACGATGATTGCATTTTTCGGATCATTATACCAAGTCTGTAGTCCTGAGCGCTGTATTTCTCTCCACAAGTACTGTCCGAAATGGAAAAAACACCCATAAATGTTTGTGTTTGGAAAAAATGCTGTGGCGCTATTGAGAGCTGCCCTTTCATAATCAATAGTGACTGAAACCGGATTAAGATCTGGCCTTACCTGTTTGAGGGTTCTAAAAATTATATCATAAGCATCTTGGTTTTTGTTCCTTGCGACACAGTATACTACAGGAACTGTATGGCGCTCATCCAGTAAAACATGCACAGTATATAATTGACAGCCTAATGGGGCAGAATCGAAAGTTCCATCACACAACCAGTGTTCTTTCAGTAAAAGTTCTAAATTTCAGGGCGTTGAGAGAATTAGCAGAATCATGAATGACGAAGTCTTCCCCTCTAATTTTTTACGATTAAAATGTTCTGGTACCGTGCGCTGTCTGCGCACCATTTTTGATAAAGTTTCCTTTTTAGGAAGAGCACCTGCAGCATTAAGTGGGAAATCACTAGTACAGTTATGTATTATCGTCGACGTTGCTTCCTCCGAATCTTTGGCTTTTTCTTTAATTTTATTCACAGTTTTCAATGACAGGTTGCGTGCGGGATCAGGCGGATGTGAGTGATCACTAGCTTCTTGAATAATGTCGCCTTGTGTCTTTAATCGCCCACCACATCTTCCTTTACGTTCACATCGCCAGTATGTTGCACTCTCTTTTCTTTTATCAACAATGTAGCCATAACCATCAAGCAATCATTTTCTTCCTCCTCGTATCGTTGGTATGATTTCCATGGTCTCTAAATAGTAAATTTAATATATATATATATATATATATATATATATATATATATATATATATATATATATATATATATATATATATATATATATATATATATATATATGAAATTTTTATCACACCGTGATTTATATACAATCATATACAAATGTCGCAATATATACCTCGGTATCCGTTGGAGAATTGTCGCCGAAGGGGATTTATATAAGTGATAAATGAATTGGAATCGTCGGGACACGAACGGCTCAATGGTTAAACGTCCACTGGAGTCGCTGAATAGGTTTTCGTCACGGGTTCGTGACCCGATGATTCCAATTCATTTATCACTTATATAAATTCCCCTTCGGCGACAATTTAACGGAGATATACTTGTAGCACTGGAAAAAACGTATGTATGTATGTATGTAGCACACACTGGAAAAAAACGTTAATTTACTTGTACAACTTCTAACCAACCAGCGAATGTATCTTTGATGAGGCAAGTTACAAACACTGTTGGTTTCAGCAACTGAAATAGTGAACTAATAGCGTTGGTTTCGTTGGACGTGGTTGGCTTAGACTGTTTGAACACTTTTGTATAAGGAATTTAGTCACGTCTATATAAGGAACAGTTTAAAGCATGAGTGGGGTAATGAACAAAAATGTTCTCTTAGGGATCAAAGTTTTGATTTAATGAATATTTCAACAAGTTTCGGCCGATCGTAGATTTCATTTATTTGTCCGAAAATATTCAGCCTTACGGTGGAAGGTGTGACAGAAATGCAAAAAATATCACAGCAATTAGAGCAAAATTTTAAAATTATCAAGTTGTTTTAGCTGTGATAATTGAGGCCAAGAGACACCTTTTTCCATGTCAGCATATTTTTCCAGTCATTCGCTATACTCCGTAAAACCTTTGAGCATTTACTCCATAATATCATCGCTACTTGTTTCTCTTTAGCAATGTGATTCCATTTTCATTCTCAAAGATCTTCAAAGGAGTTTGTTGGAAAGGCCATCAAAATGGTAATGAACCTTCGTTAGGAAGAATATGGCATCTACTAAAACTATTCCTGGGCACTATTCTCGATCTATAGTTTACATTCCGAAGACGATTCTGACACAAGAGAGAGAGAGAGAGAGAGAGAGAGAGAGAGAGAGAGAGAGAGAGAGAGAGAGAGAGAGAGACTCTAAGCATTAGCTATTTATTAATGTCGGGTATAATGACTAGTTGTCTGTGAATTTCAGAAGTGGGTTCCTTTACTGAAATGTTCACGTTAATAAATCAGCTGTTTATTGTGACATTTCCCAAAGGCGTCTTCAGTGAGGCAAGAACACGCGATTCAGTCCAACGCGCTGTCTTTCCCTTCTCAATTTATTCAGTCTCTTCACATTTAGCTCAGTTGATCAAAGTCTCCCCTTTCACTGGTTTTTCAGATTGTTCCCTTACATTCTTCACACCCTTACTGATCCATCTTTTGCGTTCGGCATTATTCCCTCTTCCTCTCACCTGTTCTTCAAAGGTCGTCTTTTGTTTCTTTCGTTAAACCGCTTCTCTCACTCTCCCTCTATGCAGGGTTTCTGTTCTCTTGGATTATCATCTGAACCCTCTCTTCGTTAGTTAGGCTAGTACTGATAGTGAATAAAATAACGAATCCAGTAATAATAATAATAATAATAATAATAATAATAATAATAATAATAATAATAATAATAATAATAATAATAATAATAATAGCAAAAGTATTATCAATGCAATGCACAAGAGAGTATATGTGCTTTATGTGCCTTCTTTTTGTATATATATATATATATATATATATATATATATATATATATATATATATATATATATATATATATATATATATATATATATATATATATATATATATGTCATTGTTAATGATCTGGTTCAAAACGTGTCGAAAACTACTGGAGCTTAGGCTATCTTACACCACTGGTTTAAACCCTGAGTAAATATATAATGCACTATATCTAATGATGTAATTATAATAACCCCGTCCTATTAAGCTATATTAAACTGACCAAAACTTGGAGTAAAATAACTACGTACAACACAAGAGAGAGAAGCAGACGGTAAATGTCATCAGCGGATGTAAAGGGAAGCAGAGGTCATGAGGGAAAAGAAGCGTGAGGCGAAGATTGTCTGAATGTGCAAGGAAACTTTCATTTCTATTTACTTCACTGAAGGTTCATTTATTTAGAATTGGGTGTTAGTAGAGGAAAAGTGATCCACCATTCTGAGGAAAAAGAAAAAGTTGTTGAAACTAAACACCTGGATGGTCAGATGGAAACAGACCAGGGTATAAAATGCTGCACAGCCAAAACTCATTGGTTGTCTTCAGGTCATTGTGCCAGAGACACAAAAGGAACCCAAAGCTTGACCCCTTCGGAGGATCAGTCGCAAACTGACCACGTCGCTTGTGATACTGACTTGGAGTAATGTCATTCGTCTCAGCTATTCAGCTCCATGCCAGGCCTCTTAATCTCTTCAACACTTAACCTCACTGATGGGCCGGCTTCATCTACAGAAAATGGTAACCAACTTTCGTATCATCGATGAATAAAGGTTAAAAATAAAAGTACTGAGAAAATTGCCCTGGGGAAAGAAAAAAGAATATATATATATATATATATATATATATATATATATATATATATATATATATATATATATATATATATATATATATATATATATATATATATATATATATATATATATATAATATATATATATATATATATATATATATATATATATATATATATATATATATATATATATATATATATATATATATATATATATATATATATATATATATATATATATATATATATATATATATATATATATATATATATATATATATATATATACATACAGGCTCCAACTGACTTGAGATTCAGAGTATTCACGGCAGCTGTCCGCTGATTTAGTTTTATGTTCAAAACGAAGATCGTCCCAAGACACGCACTGATCAAAGGAAACTGTCCATTGCTGATGAAGTTACGAACCTCCTGGAACATGCGAGTGGATTTTCTGGGCCATAAAAGGATTCAAGAACATGATATTGCTAATTTATAAAGCAGCACATGGATAATCAAGTAGAGATATTATGCACAACTGGCACGCTATTCAGTCAAAGTCGATATAGGTTTACATGAAAGGATCTTGGTAAAATCTCTGATTTGTTACGAGAGGAATGACCTGATGTTTACTTTACATATTAATTTTACAGGATAAAAATATCGAAATTCCTCAATATCTGGTGAAGCATTAGTGACCAAGAGAGAGAGAGAGAGAGAGAGAGAGAGAGAGAGAGAGAGAGAGAGAGAGAGAGAGAGAGCAGTAAGCCATTGTGAGAATCCCGAAGGCAATTACCCTTAATTAACTTGACGGAGTGTTGCATGGCACAGAAATTCAGGCCAGGAATTGTGAAGGTGGAACGAAAGACTCGAAGGCAGCTTGAACTCTACCTGTTCTTGGCTGCGCGTATACATAGGCGTGCATAGGTATGTATGTTAATGTGCGCGCATGAATATACGTGTTTTTTTTTTTTTTTTTGGCGTTATTGGGCAAGATTGTGTTAACTGCCCTGCTGAATCCACAGGGCTGAATTACTGGTACAGGTACTCTTAATAAATGAATAGAACAGCTAAAGTTAAGTATATCTTAG
>NC_089787.1:6738064-6743064 GCF_040412425.1 Macrobrachium rosenbergii
GAGACTTTAAGCGCTCTTTCAGAGGTTGATTTTTATTTTCTGTTTCATTCTTTTATGTTTCCGTCTTCCTTGGGCATGATATGTCTTCAGGTTGCCTGTTCATCACTTTATGTTAATAAGGAAGCCTTGGCGACATATTTGCAAACAGAGAAGAATTTCCTCTGCTTATTACCGTCAAAACTAATACAATTATTGAAGCATCAGACCTTTCAGTTCAAATATTATTAACTGCCCTTTGGAAAATGAATGGACCCAGCGCCATCAGGTAAGAAAATCACCTCTGAAGCCTTTCCCCAACAAAGGAC
The DNA here is from genome assembly GCF_040412425.1 of Macrobrachium rosenbergii. NCBI lineage: Eukaryota > Metazoa > Arthropoda > Malacostraca > Decapoda > Palaemonidae > Macrobrachium > Macrobrachium rosenbergii. The sequence continues at coordinate 6,738,370 of NC_089787.1, forward strand.
GTCTTTTCCGCCCTCACGAGACACTGACTTATCGACCACTTCCATTTTTCTCCAGGTCCTTTGACCGTGTCAGAAACAGGTCCTTCGAGCGATGACGCCTTAAATTGTGTTCAAGAGGAGTGAATGATGGGGGGGGGGAATTGTTGCTTTAAGATGTATCATACTGTATTTCTTATCTATATCTTATACCTTACGTTGACGATTATTATGATTTACTGAATGTTTAACAAAAGCCACGTACAAGCAGTAGTATCCTTACCATTTATAGATTTCCTTATTCTTGTTCTGTTTTTAACTAAGATAAATACTAGACTTTCGTTTCAGTAGGACCTTTCATAGCTTTCACGTCATGTAAAATCTGATAAGCTAATTAAATGGTCTTTTACCTATGTTTGTCAACAATCAAAAAACCGAATTCCTTTCCTTAGTATTGCTCTTCTTCTTCTTCTTCTTCTTCTTCTTCTTCTTCATTCTTCTTCTTCTTCTTCTTCTTCTTCTTCTCCGAAATGTTTACTGAGACTCATTATTAACAAAATTAACTTGTCCTCCTTGAAGGCAAAACACCTGAGCATTAATGAGATATCGTTGGAACAGAGAATTTGAGCATTATGGAAATTAATTTCGAATGAATGCGATTCTAATATGGCAATGAGTTCTGTTTCCTTCATTCTGTGTTCAGATAACAAGTTATGAAAAAAACTAACAGGAAATAATAAATTATAGGTTTTTCTTTTTCATATGAATATCACTATATGTAATTAATAAATTTTTGCAGTATTCAGCGTTGATTAATAGATTTTATTACAATCTTCACGGATGCTAAATTTCAGTCTAAAAAGACTGGTGCGTCCGAAGAGTGGTCAATAAATAAAGCAAATGAATTTTATCGTAACAGACGAGGCACATTTTGACCCAGTTTAATATATAATGCGCCTAAAAAAAGAAATTTTGAGCAGATTCCTTTGGTTTCAACGTTGCCATCATTGCTCTCCACGAACCCCAAATCAAATACTATAAGAAAAAGATTTCATCACTAAAATGTATGGCTGAGAAGTAGACATGATCATAATTTAAACAGAAAAACACGCAGAACTGACTTGTATCAAAATCACTCCATGAGTGTGCTATTAATACTCGCAATTTCATGAACTTGATTAGTGTGGAGATGTCAAATAAAGGAGAGCTTATTCATGTATAGAGATATATATTGTTATATGATCAACTCTCTCTCTCTCTCTCTCTCTCTCTCTCTCTCTCTCTCTCTCTTCTTATTAAGCTCTCTCTCTCTCTTCAGATTAGCTCTTCTTTTATATTGTTAATATTTAATATATAAAAATAATTTCCAGATTAATCCTCAACCTCGATGTTGAAGCGGAATGGAGGAATCCTTCGGTGAGCGATGATCCCTCTTGGTCAAAACCTTTTGCACAAATCGGTTCCACTGTCAAGAAGGTGATTTATTGACTATATGGTTTTTCGCCTGGAGAAAAAACACCTCTTTGATTATAAGCAGCGGTCATAAATCTTCCTTGTCACATTCATAAAAGAGCTGTCGAAAGATAGACCCACTGTTCTGCTTTTCACTAAAGACTAATGCAGTAAGTTATCAGTGTGGAAACTCTGTTTGTTTTGGAAGTAAGTTTTCAATACAAGTCATATGGCGTCCATCTGACATGGGAAGAGAAGTCGAATACTTATAGTCACAGAAACAGAACCAGGATTTTCTGCAGAACTGCTGACTGCCAAAGGATCCTCCGAAGAGATGCCAATGTTAACTGCATGGTGAGAGAAATGGCCTCGCCTTAGAGCAGTGGTTCTTAACCTTTTTATTACTACGCCCCCTCTGAGAGTTGGTCCTGCCCTCCACGCTCCCCTTGCATCTCTGAGTAAAATTCCCTCCCAGATTTAAAAATTCCAAATAAAAAAAAAGAGAAAGAGAAGGGTGTTTTTGATTCTTAAAACAAGTCTAACTAGAGTTTAGACTACAGGAAACTAACGTTATAAGGCTATGATACTTTTGAGTTTTTTCATAAACTTCTGAATATTGGTTCCTCACTCATGTTAAGAGAATAATGGATATAATGAAAGAATTTTTAATTTTTTCATAGCGCTTGCGGCCGTCCCCTGTAAATTGCTGACGCCCCTTCAGTGGCCATGAGGTTGAGAACCACTGCCTTAGAGGTATATCAGTGGGAGAGACAAAGATTAACTTCATTGATAATTACTTTGAAACCAGAGCTGTAGTTTCTTGTTGAAAAGTTTTCACTGGAAAAATATTATAATAAAAAATGACATGAACGTTAATTTGGGACACAATTCCAGCACTGACTTGGAAAAAATTATAGGCCCATATCGTATATGAACTCAGGTAAACAATATGTAACAACCGTTCATTCAAACAAAAAAAATAAAACTTCAAGAAGCTTGTAATGATTAATTAGGCATGGAACTGCGAATCTGGCAAACGGTGTTACATACTGAATGAGAAAGGTGAGACATGCAGGGAATCCCCAGGTTGTTTGTCACCTGATTTGGCGGATGTAATGTTTCTCAGATCAGGTCTTGTGAGAGGAGCGGCCACATTGTAACTGCTTACTGATTCAGTGTGAACCGTGGTGGTCAAGTACGAATACTACAACCCGGAGAGGCAGCGGCAATCCATGTTAAAAAGTAGGTAACCCGACTGCTACATGCCTTAATATTCCTCGAAGATGTCGTGTGCTTTTTAGAATGCAAGTGCTAAATAACAAAATGACATTGCTTAGATCTAAATCAGAGAAAATTTGTAGACTATCAAATGATACACGCAGCTCTCTGTAAATGAAAAGTTTCTACTTCTTAAATACTTATAGACTCTTTTTATATACTTATAGACTCTTTTTATGCCCTGTAAACTTTCTGTATACAACGTTCAAAACTATACCACATTCATACATACATAAATACATACGTAAAAATGCGCATATTACAGAGAATAAAAGAACTACAAAAGACTTTATGAAGAAAAATGTTCCCGGAGTCACCTACATTCCGAAAGATTGCGCCCGCGACGTTACTGATTAAGATACCCCAAAAACATCCCCCCCCCCCCCGAACTCCCAACCACAGAGGCGAGGTTAATGTGCTTCTCTTTATCTGATCACCAATGTCTCCTGCACTGCCTACTTTCTGTTATTTAAAGGGAAGTGGAAAATTTAATTCTATACTCTTCATTTAATTTCACCCAAGAAGAATACGACATATATATATAATCCGCATTTGAAAGTAATAACCAGTTTCTTTAAGTTTCTTTTCCTTTTTTAATTCAGCATCACTCGACTTATATCTAATTGCAAACAGTGAACATTTAACGTTTTTTTTGCCGTAAATTCAACAGATAAAATTTTCATAATTAAAATTTCTGCAGTAAATCAACTCCTCGACTTCAGCAGAATGTTATTTCATAAGAAACTCATTTTCCTTGCAAACTTTTCCTGAGTCTCATTTTTTTATGAAGACAGCCCTAAGAAAATGAGTAGAATGATCCAAATTCAAAGAGGATTATCCATAGTTTTAATAATAATAATAATAATAATAATAATAATAATTTAATAATAAAATAATAATAAGTTTTTTAAAATAAAATAAAAGAAAAGGAAGATTGTATCACTCACTTTTTGTCGTCAAATGGTCACCAGAGTAATTTGTTGAAAGAGGGAAAAACAAGACCTTTGAAAATCATACAAGAGGGAAATATTTCTGGCAAATTGTACTCATAAACTTTTCCTTATATTCAATTTATTCATGTATGTTTTCAAAGTGAAATTCTCTTTTTAACTTGTATCAAAAGCAGATAATCCATGGGAGTGTAAAAGGATAAATATAAAATGACCATGTAAGGCTGTTGGAAAAAGATCCCTGAAGGAATATCTGGAAAAGCTAGATGCCGCAACATACCTCCAGGACCTATGCAGAAAAATGTAAATTGAAACAGCGCACATATTGAGAAAAAGTGATTAAGGAGGCAGGAATATGTTTACAATGAACCCTAATACAAAAAATATATAAATAAATAAATAAATAAAAAATAAATAAATAAATAATAAAAAATAAATAATAAAAAAATTATTGTGATAGAAAAAAATAAACAAGATTCTAATAGAGACATAAAAACTAACAAGTCTAGATGAAAGGATTAATAATAATAATAATAATAAATATTATTTATTATTAATTTTAATTATTATTATTTATCTTATTTGATTATTATGTTGAGTTATCAGGGGCATTTAATCACTAAGGAAGAGCAAACTGAATATGGGAGCAGTAGCAGTTTTAGTAGTAAACTATGAGTCATAATCAGATAAATGGAAAAAAGTATCTGACGTTAGAAAACAGAAGATATAAGAAACGGTAATAAACCTTTTAGACCTAAAAAAGACCGTAAGATGTCGGAGTTCAGTTAGTGAGAGAAAATCTCCATTGAAAATTCACATTTGAGTCCCAAACACATATAAAAGAAACTTGATATTGAGCACAACCATTAGAAGTGACTCCACACCAACCTCTTGATTGTCTATTGACAGGTGAGGTTTATCTGAAATTTACCCCTCAAGAAAATGAAGGCCAGTGCCGTCAGTTTTCAAATGGGGGTTTAAACACTGTACCAGCATTACGGACACGATTCTTTTCAGAGTCTTTGTTGAAGAGAGGCCC
>NC_089787.1:6748064-6765564 GCF_040412425.1 Macrobrachium rosenbergii
GAGGTATCAAAAATTAAACTAGAAATCTTCTAGAGTAGAAGGGCATCACTCCATCAAAAAACTCTAACTGTTTCCCTGGTCTTAATTCACTTTAGCAAAACTAAAAGAACAAAACATGTTTATCACTTTGCCTTATGCACACACAATCAATCCTATTCACTGGTGATCAACAAATGAAACACTGTTTTTCTAAAAATGTTAAATACAAATATTTATTTTTAAATTCAAAGTTTATAATTAGAATTCACAATTAATTAGAATTCACAATCTGAAAAATTTACCATTACTTGAAAATAACACAACACAATTAATTCTTGAATTCAGTTATGAAACAAAATTAATTCACAAAAACTTTATAAGGAATTTAAATTAATCAAGCAAAATTTAAACTATCAAGAATTACTCAAGATTAAAAAAGAAAATCTTAACACATGAGATATCAAAATCAAATATGCACTGTTAAATTATGTATGCAATGTTAAATTATACCAAGAAATATTTAAAATGCTATGTAAATAAATGTTACATCACAAACATAAAAAATGTGAAAATATAAAGAGATTGTAAATAGAAAAACACACAAAAATACACATAAGATTTATCAATAATGATTTCACTTGGTAAAAATTTCCTAACTTATCATACCATGGTATTAATAAGTAAAATTCACGTTACCTTACACCAAACTTGTGAAAACCTCTGTAAATCACTTGCTGCAGCTGCGTTACCACAATACACACTTTTTTACCAGGCGCCGTTACGAACTAAATAACTTTGCTAAATTCAGATCTCAAAAGTTAATGCTAATACGTGACCACAAAACACTACGTTAAAATAATCTCTTCCTAAGAACGAGAGAGAGAGAGAGGGTACCAATTCAACTGGTCTCAGATATCAGAATGAAACAAATTTTAGAATTCCAGTAACACGTGAAACAATTACATGATGTCATAAAAGCATTTTGGGTACAAGATACAAAAGTTCTAGAAGCAGGGAGGTGACGTCACTAAAGCGTTTTGGGTGCGAGATACAATGGAGAAGCTTCTAGAAGGAAAGTGACGTCATCCCAGCAAAACGTTTTGAACGCATCTTACAAAACATGACGTAATTGATCAGGACACGTATTCTTTCTCTCAGAGTGGCGTACGTGACTCAAACATGAAACAACGTGAAATCACTCGTCTTGAGCCCGTACGGGACAAATCGGCATTTGTTATCCCAAACCTGTCATCACTAACCCAAAACAAAACGCTCTCTCTTATATGAACTGATGACAACTGAAATGAAACAAGCCCTGGTGGACACACAAACATGTTCACATACTACGCTTTTACCAAGAAAGATTCTAAACTACGTTACTATTAAAATTATAATAACAATTCTAAATTACGCTATCAAGTTATTCAATCAAGTTCTTTTGAGATCTGATGCCAAACTAAATATGACACTTCAACAATCATTATCACTAAACACAACACACGCAAAAAAGTAAATATGTCAAAATTATAGGAGGATATACGTATTACAAGGCAATATCATGAAAATATATATATATATATATATATATATATATATATATATATATATATATATATATATATATATATATATATATATATATATATATATATATATATATTATATCAAGTATTCACAAGATACTGTGTTTGACTTCTAAGTGGATTATATGAATAAATGTTGAGGACATATTTGTTTTGATTTACAAAATTTCTAAATGACATTTAAGTATTCAAAGGACAAGATGAGGCTAAATATAATGCATATCCCATAGACCTCACTGAAACAATTCGTTTCTCTAAAACTTAATATGGTAATAATAGTATTGTTTGTAAACTTACTAATATTATTGTTTCTAAACATGTTCATTAAAACGAATCTATCTCGGAGGAATTCAGTCACGCTTATATATATGTTCTCAATCATTTGTCCGTTTGAAATTCAAAGCTGGCAACTCTACACGAAAACCCATCTTGCTCGAAACACTCGCCTCGTAGCCCACGGATTGTTTGCCAATATTCGGCTCAGGGGAAATTCCTCTGTGCAAAATCCTTTTCTCCACTTCCCCTCTCTTTGTCAGACAGATGAATGACAATTCTTATTTCTCCATTTACTAAAAAAGAATGAGGACATCGTTTTGACCATTATTTTGTTACACACGTAGGTTCTTTTTAACAGCACAAAATAACATGGCAATTTGACACAACTGGTTTAGATTGCGCTCGATATAAGCTGGGAACATGAGAAGAAACATCTAATTCGAGGCCGATTTGCAGGTGGGTTAATATATTTTCTTGGTAAATTATTAAAGAATATAGGAAATGAGTGACCACTGGCTCACTGGTCAAAGTCACTACACATCGTAGTTTTTAAATCAGGCAGTGTCCGAATCCCGCTGCTGACGAAGCGATTATCAATTATAATTACCTTTGGGTGTAAGTTATTCCCGAGGTATACTGAATCGGATATTAAACGATATCTGTGGCTAAATATTTGTCATTATAAAAAAAGTTGTAAAAAAGTGTCACAGTGTGCTCTTATAACAAAAGTTCAAGCTGGCACAAGGCCAGATTATCGTACATCCTGCCACGAGCATCCTTAACCACTGGGGGAAACGACGCATTGGGGGAATGGTGGTCAGATCTCTCGCCTCAAGAAAAAGAGGTCAGGTTCGATTCCCGGATGAAACTGGGCCCATTAACTCCATCTTGTCAAATGTCGCTGTACCCAAGTGAATGTAAATAGTGGCTAATTGTATCTGGCAGTCAGTCGATTCTGCTGGGCTGCACATAGAGCATTAAGGGCTTGTTATCAGCAACCGGCTGATAATTCTAGGTTACCTGTCAAAGGCCTAGATAGAAATTGCACGTGCTCACACACAATTGTATGTATATATATATATATATATATATATATATATATATATATATATATATATATATATATATATATATATATATATATGATATTGCTCTCTTATCAGATAAATATATAAATAAGGTGCCAAGCGCCGTTTTTTAAAAATGATAAAAACGCATTTAAAATATATCAAAATATTTATCAAAATGCTAAATTACCTATAGTATGTTTTGTCATTTAGCGTTTTGTCATATGGCAAACCACAAAAGTGAGGTAATGTAAGATTGTAAAGTGTTAATGAACACAATGAAAATGTTTTCATACGGCAATTAAAGCATGTTTTGTGAAAACAACCTAATAATGCTGAGTAAAATTTCCATGAAAATATTATAAAACAAAAAACATCCTCCTACATCCACCCACGCACCTCCACTGAAGATTGCTCTCTTATCAGATAAATTTGTCCTCTAAAATATGCACTGCATAACGGCACTAACTCATTACTTCTAAAAGATTCTTCTTCGCTTATATTCAATAATATTTACTGCAAAACGTATGTAAAAAGCAATTCCCTTCACATGGAATGGCTGCATGAATTCAGCGCTGTTTGGCAACCCTCTTCATATTCACAACCCTTATTCAGTGACCGAACTCAGCTCGGTAATCCTCGGTTTTCTCTGCTGATCAGGAGCTGGAATTGTCAAGGGCCTTGTCACAGATGTTGTTGACACGTCCGATGGATTTCGTGGTATCGCGAGGTCGACGATTCCGGGAAGATGGTGCCATGCGTTTCTGAATGAGGAATCTGTCTGCATTGGCATCAAGGTTAAGTTTTGTATACCAAATGTTGAAATGCAATTTTTTTTATTTTGATTTTGATTTACTTTTTGTTTTGATTTTTCTGGTTAGCAAGACCCTTATTCATTCTCTGTTATCTCTCCTCAAGTACATAATTCCATGTAGCTTACGAACATTCCCTATATAAAAGTGAAAAGAGATAAAGATCCCCCCCCTCCCCCAAAAACTAAACAATTTTATTTCATTTACTCATTAAACCTTCATTTGTGGAAAACTGAAATTATTGCTTCATCCATCAATAAGACGAAAGGGGGGAAGGACGCCTACTTGAATCCCGGAACATCACCTTGATTACACAAACACCGACGCTTGTGGAAAGATTTACCTAGTTTTATCATGCAGCCATTTTGCCATTCCCTCTCTTGCATAAACAAAAATGAGGCGAATTTATAATGCATGTTATAATGCAAAACGAACGACACATCTCGAACTTTTTGCTCTGATTTTTGCCCTTTTCTCAATAATAGTTCATGATTTGGATCGTTAATTTCGTGAATATTGTCTTTTATCGATATGAATTTAACAGTAAAATTTATAACACATTACTGAGATGATGACTTCTCATCCCGTGGCGACTGCTTCCCTGTTATCTGTTTCTTTTTTATGGATTCGATTGAGAATACAGCAAGTGCTTATGTCCAGTTTACAGCAGCTGCATTTGCATACAAATAGTTATGCAGCTCTTGGACTAAACAGCTGTTACGTGTCCATTATTGGCGGTGAGTGCAGCTGACATTGCTGATAGACCGCTGCAGTTGCCTCTCCTATATTAGGCATCAAAGAATTTTTACTGCTTCGGGTGATATTATTATTATTATTATTATTATTATTATTATTATTATTATTATTATTATTATTATTATTACTACATTGCACATTAGTTTTCTTACATTTTAAACATGATTTTCAAAGGACAACCCCAAATATAATGTCTGAAACTATACGTTATTTGAGTCAACAAAAAGGTGTTGATGGAGTTATAGACTTCCTTTAGTCTGAAAATGCCAAGTGAATAGACAACAATATCTTCACCGCTCCAGCGGGCAAAATTGCATAATTCAGAAATCACAATATAAAGTTAATAAATGAAAAAGTTGAAAAAAAAAAAATTTTTATGCTTTAATGTCCATTTAAGGTTAGATAGATTTTTGTTCTCCATATATTATTTGCATTGAAAGGAATTTCGAGAGGAACATTTCGAAAAACTCCCTGTAACAAATGTACTTTGGAGAGGAAAATTTTTTCTTAAAACGTCTGACTCAAAATGGAAATTTTTTTTCATGGCATAGTCCGGTACGTAAGGGGGTCACTATGTCCCCCCGCCGCCAAGGATTTAATAAGCCAAGCATTTTTATATGCTATAAAGTGTCCCAAAACAGGTTTGACATGTTAACACAAAAAAAGTAGCAATGGGTTTTTCGTTTCTGGCTATAATAAAACATACGTACACTTTTTTTAAATCATCAGCCAATAATACATGTACCTTCCGAAATACAGGGTAAACATGATATTTTGGCATTTTTATCAATGTAAAATCCTGTTTGACACAAAAATTATCCTATCCATCAGCTGTATTATTCTTTGGTTTATCGTTATTATTTTAATACAGTAATTGTTAGAAATTGGGTAGTTTCTATTCTGTTTTGCAGGAACATAATCGCTCAAAGTATCTTTCTGATATATAGTCATGTATTCCAGGTAGTGAATAACCCATTGTACTCCTAAGGTGTGATGCAGAAAAAGAAAGTCAGCTCCCACTTTGATTGAACAAAAAGCCCAGAGCCATGGGAGTGAAGACCCTCCTCGAGAGAAAGAGAGGCGCCAAGGCAACTCTGTCATTCATTTCGAAAACATCGAACATGGAAATTTAGTCCTGATTTCAGAATTAAAGGATCCTCAAAAACGATGGAGTCATATCCAGAATGTAAAGCATCAACGTATTTCTGAGCCTGAAGGATCAACGACCAAAATGGCCAACATTTGTCAGCAAATACCAGATCATTTTGGTAATCTCGATGGATACCATCCGAACTGTTATTCTCGGTTTACTTGCAACCTTGACAGACTCAAAAGCTCCAGTGGAAGTACAACTGCTGGCGAGAGCTTGAGAGAAAAGAAGCATTGGACCAGTAAAGGGAAAGTAATTTTTGATTCTGACTGTATCTTCTGCAATAAGTCTCGTCGTATTCATGCATAGGAAGGAAGAAGCAGCACAAAAGAGAGTACAACAGTATTCGAAAGAGAAGGTTGGAAGGCTATAATTAGAATAGCAGAGGAACACAATGATGAAAACTTGCTGTTGCATACACGAGGATATGATTTATGTGCTTGTAAGCTAGATATCATCCTTCTTGTAGAAGAAAGCATACAATGAAACCAGACTATTGGAGGAGTCAAGAGAATCAGTCAGTTGCTGCTCCAGAAGATGCCCATAAATCTGCACTTCATCATGTGGTTGCATATGTCACAGAGCATGTGATCGAAGCAAATAAAGTCATTCAACTTTCCTGTCTTACATTAATGTACACTGCTGAGTTAGAAAACACGCCATTCAAGAATCCCAAATACCAAGGTGCCAAGAGATTAAAACCAAAAGTTGAAAATTACTCTGATTTGAATGGCAAAATTCAGTTTGTTAAGTATAACCCTGCAAACAGTCAACCATTTTTCTTACTATACAACAGCTAAAATAACAGTTGGAGATGCTGCAAGTAAGGCATACAGTTTTGCTACTACTGATTCTTTTAGAGAAGTTGCTTTGCTTTTGTGTGGAACAATTATGAAATCATTAAGAGAATCAAAGGAATGATCATGGCCACCCTCTCTCTGCCAATCATTTGGAGATCACATCAGAAGTGATACCTAACCAGCTAAGGAAGTTCTTGAGTATTGTAATGGACAAACAAGTGATTAGCAGGTCAGATCATGCAAATCGCCTTGTTCTGTCAACTGGGAAGGAAATATGCCGTGCTGTTACTAATGAGGGGTAGAAATTACCCAAACACATTTTGCTGTGTATGACATGAAGACATTTGTATCGTAGCAAACTACTACTAACATTGTTCAACCGATTTGGTCACTGTGAGAGCAACTGCTTTGCAATGGAATTAGAATCTGCAATAGACACAGCCTTGGAGCAAAAATCTACAGTATTGACTAATCAGATTATTGAAACACCATACAATGCTGTGTTTCATTCTGAATGGGACAACTTTAATCAGCACTTACCAGGAATTCCTGGTGCTCCGTTCATCAACACTGCAGGAGGTCCAAGGGTCTTATACTCCGTCTCAATCTAGGTCTTCACTAGTAAGAAAACAAGAAACCCCTCGGGTCTTCCTGCTTTCCATGTATCAAGAAGACGAGGACAGTAATGAATTTGGAATATATAGAGGAGCCTACTGAAAATAAAGTTGCACTTGCCAAAGGACGAATGTTCTACTTGATTTGGATATTATATCGAAAAGCTTGTGCGACAGGGAAACAAACTGTGCCAGCCTTTGGTGGCTTCATTTCAGCAACAGGGATTAACACCACTCCGACGCACTACTCTAGATAACTATCCCTGGATCCTAGAACCTATCACAGAATATAATGTTGCCAAAGAATTACTTAAGCGGTGTGAACAAGCTACAAAAGAGGTTGGCCAATTATATATTGTAACCATATCTGACCTAGGAGTTCGTATGAAAACTCCTGCTGAATACAAAAACCACATTGTTTTTACTTGGTGCTTTCCATACCATTATGATCTATTTGAACGTGGTCGGTCATAAAATGGCTGTATCTGGATATGCTGAATCGCTTATTGAAGTTGGTCTTGTTACATCGGGATGTGTTGGGAAAGTTCTCAGTTCTCCAAAGAGGCTTACAAACATTGTCCCAGGAATAATAGAGGAAGAGCAATCGGGGGTCAGACATGAAGAAAATGAACTAGCAGATGAAGAATATGAACATTCTTCTAGTGATTCAGATAATAACTGATAAATTCAGATCCTTATTATTTGCTTTCTAAAATGCTTTCTTTGAATTCCTTAGTAACATGATTATTTCTCAAATATTCTCTTTTGGTGACTTATAATACCATTTCATACTTTATTCATGCAAATCTGATATCCTCTCTGTGAATATAATACTAAATGTCAAAAAAAAAGTTTAATGATTGCAAATTATTTGGCTACAAAATTATTCAAAATCATACTTTATTTTGCCTTTGTAAACAGAACACTTTTTGTATTATATTATTGCTCATAAATGCCGATACTGGCGGGTAGCAGCTACTACAACTAGTTTTTGGAGGTCACTTTTGCACTAAGAAAGGTCAAAGAGTGCTGTTCTTTTTCATTGTTAGTATGTTGTAACATGTCAGACCTGTTTTAAGTAACTGTTAAGATTTTGAATGTTCTTTCCATTTTTTATGAAATGTCCCATTTCTTTTTATCAATGGTCATTTAGATACAAAATTATTCATTCTCAATCACACCATAACTCATTTCTGTAAATAGAACGCCATTTTTTATCATGTTATTGTTCGTAAGTGTTGGTACTGGCGCATATCGGATTCTGTAGCTCGTTTTTGAACGCTACTCTTTACCACGGAAAATCAAAAGAGTGCCCCCTTTTTTTCAATGTTAACATGTCAAACCTGTTAGAAGACACTTTAAAGCATATAAAAATCTTAGTCTTAGTAAATCCTGGGAGGGAGTGCATATTTACGCCCCCCCAACGTACCCTTCTAGCAGCACACGGTGGGAAATTAATGAAAGATGACAATAATCACTGCTCTCTCTCTCTCTCTCTCTCTCTCTCTCTCTCTCTCTCTCTCTCTCTCTCTCTCTCAGAGGAAAGAAGGCATTTTCTGTTATCCTCAAAGTCAAAACTCAAAAGCTACCGAGAACGGCCGGGAACTGCAGCTACTGAAACATTCCCTGTCTGCGGTACACCGCACAAAGGATTTTTCCCTCTTTTAATGGATGCTGTTAGGACCGAATTATTTACCTCTGAAAGGCTGGGCGCTGCGAATGCAGTTATGGACGATTTTTCTTCCAACTTTTGTTGACTGAAAAATTTAGCGGGAAAGGTAGACCGAACTGGCTATTCAAATATGGGAGGTTGGAGTCAGGAAGGCAAACGTCCGCAAATCAACCGTCGAAAGAAATCAAGCAATGAGCCGTTCAATGATAGTTGAAATGGATGAGAGACAAAGGGATAGACACAAGGAGACCATAAGAAAGAAACACCTGGAAAAGACTCATTAAAAACGACGATTCCGACTAGCGATTCAGTTGAGAAGAAGTAGAAGAAGAAGAAGAGGAGGCTCTAAGGTTTATACATCGGCGATTATGTACAGCTATGTAAAATAAAATGATCATTTCTCATGGGAGAAGCCTCCTCCGATAACCTATCATGACCTGCGTCAAAGGCAAATATAATTTCTCCATCGATGCCAACTCTATTATTCATTTCAGAGGGAACTTTGCGCAAAGGGATTTAGTAATTACCCACAAATTTCATCACGATGGATACTAACCACCAGATAACGATCCTGTTAAAATTCTATTGTTAGGTGAACACTTTGGGATCTAAGGGATGGCTACCATTTATTTTGAAAGCTAGAGAGCAAAAAGCTGACCTGAGCAGATCCGCTCTCTTCGACAAATATAATTTTGGAGATTATAAAGATGAGCTCTCGGTCTTCCTTCTAAAATACCAAATATTTTGCTCCTGTTTCTATACTACACGGAAACAACGACCTTTGTCCCGTCATTATCTGGCATTCACCGCGGCAGAGGTAGTTCGGGCGGCTGCCGGCTGCCGGCTGCTTGATTCACCAAGGCTTCCTTCTCCCTGGTCACGAAGGAAGGTGTCGATATTCCTGAGGTCAATGACACAAAAGTCGTCTCTACATACCTCTTCTGGGCATTTACTTTGCTTGTGACAAGCTCTCGTGAACTCAACAAGGTGTTATCAATTATTCTTTGCTCATCATTCGTTTTATAGTTTTAATTCACCAAGATGACGTTTAAAAATAAAACAGTACGGAGTTTTTGGTACGTAAACACAGGTGCCCTCACAAACTTTGTTTCACTAGCTTAAAAAACATTTACTATGTTGTTTTATTATCAAAGATATTTGGTGCGTAAGGCTTTACGTGTATTAGAAAGAGAGGGTTAGAGGCAGAGATATCCTAAATAAAGATAACACTAATAAGTACTGCAAGCAGAATCTAAACGTATTTCTTGGGATTAGGAATTTGAGACTGGACGAAAATTTGAATGGAAACGCGTGCACAGACAGGTTTCTGCTTGTAAACTAAGTGAATTCCTTAGGCGTTTACCAGAACTGACTCATTTATTTTGCCTTGTCGGTGGTCCTCCGAAATATTTACACCTCCGAAATATTGAAAAATTAAGTGAAAATACCAGCAACAGAAAAATGTAAATTATATATGAGCTTTGGTATCAAAGTATGGTAATCTCGTTTTTGTCTGAACTAATTTGAGAACTACAATACCTGGAGTTTTCCAACAAAATCTGTTTTATTTCTTTATTTTATTTCTCCGTTGACTACTTTCAGGTGGGGGGAG
Source organism: Macrobrachium rosenbergii (assembly GCF_040412425.1). Lineage (NCBI taxonomy): Eukaryota > Metazoa > Arthropoda > Malacostraca > Decapoda > Palaemonidae > Macrobrachium > Macrobrachium rosenbergii. The sequence continues at coordinate 6,758,386 of NC_089787.1, forward strand.
GGGAGGGGAGGAGGAGAGGGATCGTTGGCGTTGTGGGAACTCAAGCAGTTGATATGTCCAGCTGATATCACCGACATCTCCTTTAACTAACTATATTGTAGACCATTGATCTACGATGTTAACATAAGCATACTGAAAATAAAAAAAAAAAAATAATAGAAGTCAAACAGATAAATCTATGCATTCATACACCGTAATTGAGCTCAGATAACAGGGGTCGTTGACACTTTTTTTTTCAGAATGCCTATAAATATTTGATTTCTTAAAAGAAAATCTGTGAATCTTAAGGAGACTAATGCGAACATAAGGACTAACTTAAAAAATTTTCGTAGATTTGCAAACTCTAGTATACACAAACCCCCATATATACACACACGAGTGTGTGTGTGTGTGTGTGTGTATCTGAATGAGATGTCGTGATAAAAACTGGACGGGTGAGTTACTGGGTCTATATGCCTTCCTCTTGACTCTGCAGTTCTTCAGTCACACACACACACACACACACATAGACCCAGTAACTCACCCGTCCAGTTTTTATCACGACATCTCATTCAGAGAGAAACAAACACACACACATATGAAATATGAAAAAGTCGAGTGAGTTAACAAGCGTGCATAGAAACCACCCCAAAAGTTCCTGAGGAATGCTGAATATGTTGCTGTCGTGTTTCCTCAGTAAGAAAGCTCGTGCCAGACGTTTCCAAAGCGGGAGATCATGTGACTTGACACAACAGGTATGTTCTCAGGAAGTTACAGATTCCGGTGCAGATGTACGTGTGTCCGGGTGGTGTGGGGTGGGGTCTCAAGCAATAAATGGGAGGAAATGGGAAATGGAAGTGCGTTACAAGATCGGCCGAGTTATTGTGCACAGCTCTCAGAGTTTGAGACCTGTGAGTGAAGTGAGATCAAATTCCAACGGTCTGAGAAACTGTTGGAGGTAAGACTCATCAAATCTATTGACCAAACTGTAAACTGACTGATTTTTTTTATCATGTGTCTTTTGATTTTCCCATTTTATCATATTTTGTTTACTTTTGATATTATTTTGGTTTTGAAACATGGAAAGAATTCCCATTATTTTGCATTTCTATATTTTAAGAAACTAAAGGAATGATTTCATTGTCTTCCTCAGATGTTTCGTTTATAGAGGTCAAGAATTACTCAGTAGGGATATAATTGACTATTTTTATGACATGTTTATTATAGAATATGACTAACAGTTAGGTTTTGGGTCACTGGGAACTAAGTTGAGTAATGATTTCATTTGAAATTTGTCAAGATTGAATAAGATTGAATCACATTTACCTTTGCTATTTAGCCTTGTTAAATTTTCTAGAGAATAAATTATTTTGGATAAAGCGTGTTTCGTTGTAGCCTTAGAGAGAGAGAGAGAGAGAGAGAGAGAGAGAGAGAGAGAGAGAGAGAGAGAGAGAGAGAGAGAGTCTATCGGGGAGGGGACTCCTGCTTTCTGCCAGGTCATCAGCAGGGCTACCTACCATAAGGGGAGAGACGGAGACGACCAGACTTTACAGAATCAGGTAAGAAAGACGCTCTGCAATTTCTTTTTGGTAATACATAGATATATAGAGCCAGTACCTCACCCGTCCAGTTTTTGTCACGACATCTCATTCAGACACACACACACATACATACATACATTTATACACCTAGTACCTCACCCGTCCAGTTTTTGTCACGACATCTCATTCAGACGCTTAGATGGAAGCTCATTCTGTGACCAAAAGTGCGATGGCTTCATTGGCTCAAGTAGGCTGATGGGAACGGGGAGTTTCTCAGACTGTTTACGTTGTCTTCATTTTGCGTCATGTATTTCAATTCAATCGAAGAAAAATATCCTGGTTTTTATGCAGCATCTTTGACAAAGAAGGGGAGGACAGGCATACACAGTACGGCACATGAAACCTTTTGTCTCTACCCCAAAGTTATAATTCCATAATTCACTGATGACAACTCAAAGTAAATTCTTCATCACCTAAGGTTCTTCATTCTAAATCACGATTTACTGAGACCCTATGGATACTTTATATTCATCAGCATCGGTGTCATAATTGGTTGAACAAATATTCTGCTTATTAGTGATGGATATGAAGACGGCAGCCTGTCTTAAAACGTTTCTTCTCAAATCCCCAAATTGTAAATGATCAGTGAAATCTGGCTAAATTTCTAGTGAGAGCTCGTATATTGCATAACCCGAGAAAACTATGACTGTGGCATAATTCTTTTCTAACGTTATTTACACGACGGAATGTTTTATAATAAAGCTTATTATTAAACTTTTAATGTAACCTTACTTAAATTAATTGCTGTCTCATGAAGTGCCATATTTTCGTGCTATGCAAACAGACCTCCCCCTATACAGTAATACTCCGTGAGACTGAAGCAATGTTTTTTTAATGATCAAATCATCAGATTTGATGTTTCGTTCTGCTAATTAAGAGCAATTAAGGATACAAGAGGCTGTGTTTGGGAAGTCCCATAGATATATAAACAGACACACATCGGTTATGATTTAACTACAGCGTCGCTTGTTCTTCCTGGAAATTCATTATGACAAAGTCACTTTTCATTTTTTGGAGCCTTGAACTAAAAGGTTCAGCATCTACGAAAGAAAGGAAAAGGAGGGTTAAAAATATGTCTTACTAGGTGAAGGGCATGGGGCTCCAAGTCCGACATGAGGTGCCCCTCTCAGGAGGCCTTCCAAGGGGTAACCCCCACCACCACCCACAGGGCAGCCCACTTACGTACCCTTCACAATTTAAGTCTTCATCACTTTTTAATCACTTTTTCTTTATAGTCGGAATTAATGAAAGGAAATTAGTAAATTTGGGTTTGAAAACTTTGTCTGAAGATAGTAATAAGTTAGACTTTAGATTCATAAATATAAACATTTATAATCTATTTTTTTCATTAAGCCCTTTCCCAGACTACTCAACCCCCCAACGCTCTCTCTAAATTTCAAAAGATCTCTCTCCTTCTCTCGAGCCAAGCGGATCATACCTTAGAGAAGTAACACCGAAATATCGGTTTATTTCTGTTCCCTTGTGCAGGAGTATTGACGGGCTGTCAGAGAGTATTGGCCTCTGGAAGCGTCAAACAGAATAAAGCCGAAAAGGAAGTTTCGCCTTTGGGACATAAAAAGGTGTCACACTTTATCAAAACTGGAAAAGAAAAAGAACTGAAATCTCCCAAATCTATGATTTTTGTGACACTTATTGATTCAGCGTTCGCTCGTTTTTATTTGCCTTTTCTCAAATTATGCTCTTAAATATGCAATCAAAGTTTTTCTCGTACTGAACATCATTTTCTTTCGTATTTAACAGTGCTTATTATCTCTTTGCGTTATTGCTTCTTCTATATATGGACATTCTATTACATCTCATGAAAATTTGCATACATTAAGGATAATCATAATACTAATTATGACTTTGCTCTTACGACAATTCTGAGGACACTTTCCCTTTTCACTAAATGAAGGTTTTAGATTATGAGGTTTCTCTTTCGCTAAAATGGTTTTTTCCTTAGGCCATAAACATTAGCTTCGTTCTGTTGCAAAGCAGAACCTGGGCTCTCTTCTGACCTTTCACCGCTGGAACTGTCCAGGGTCATCCGTTAGGAAGCGCGGCGCCTACCGCTCAATGCATTTCCACTTCTGGACATCAGTCTCTTTAGGCCAGTGGAAGGTCCTAAAAGGGATCTTCCATTTTCAAAGGAACCCTTTTCTTGTTCAGGTGATTCATTTGATCAGGTGAGGCGAGAATTAATAAACATTTCCTTGTTCAATAAAATGCTGAAGCATTCAAGTAAACGAGATAGAGAAAATTGTTAGTATTCACACTCTCATTTACAAGAGACTCAGACAGACATAAGACGTGTAAACAGTCACGCATAATAGGCCTCCATATATAGAAATCAATATGAAAAAGAATTAATTTAACTATCGTCTCTTACTTATTCTTGTTTCAATTAGCCAGTTTCTCCCTCACTAGAGAATTAGCGTTCTCACTGTCTCGAATTTTCCGTCGACTTTAATAATTCCTTTTAGTAGTTGACAAACAATAATAATAATAATAATAATAATAATAATAATAATAATAATAATAATAATAATAATAATAATAATAATAATAATAATGGCATTTTCCCCTTCAAAGATCAGCTCATGAAAATCAACCATTTCTCTGAACACTAAATTTCACTGACAAATTTGTTTAACTTTATTCATCAATATGAAGACTTACAAATCAGCCTGAATATGATTTAAGGAAAGAAAGCTGAATTCAAAATATAAATTTGTTTATATATCATCTAATATATATATCATCATATAAATACATATGTATATAAAAGTTAAAAATGAATCCATCGCTCTGACTGGGAAGGTCACGATCTTAATGGATCTCCTCACTCTCTTTTTTCAAAAAATTTGCAGAGAAAGTAAACAGGCCCTTTCATGATGATTATACAGTGCAAAATGAAATTCTGCAAACAAACAACAATCTGTGGTCTGAAACTGTGTCCAGGAACAAAAGACAGTTTTCAGTGAAATATGGTTTGACTTGTGAGGCAGAAATGTTGGTTTCCAGTTAAAAGAAAAAGAGGTGGTTTTTCCTGTTTTTCAGAGACCATCGCTGTCTGGGAAGGTTTGTGAACAACTCCCCTGTTAGCTGTTAACTAGGTTCGTAGTTAATGGATCTTGAATTTTTACTGTAGTGTAAGAATTTTGTCTTAACTCTCTTTTTATTTTGTGTTTTTATATATATATTTTATATCTATTTTTAGTTTGCATTTACTTGATTTTATAAAGTTTTGTAATTTTATTGATTCTCATTTGGATTTTGTTTCCCTGATGAAGGTGAGGTTTTATAAATGCAGTTTGTAATAAAGAATGTTTTCCTTCTTGGCAAATTTATTTATCTTTTCTTTGATTTTCCAAACAACGATCTGTTATCTGAAATTATTGGTTCAAGGATTTAAGTCTCATATATTCTTACTATGTTAAATAGTTTTTAGTATAGACCATATTGTGAGATGGCCGCACGTGTTGGAAAATGTTGCTATGTTTGCAATTAAATTTGTAAACAAACAACGATCTGCTGAAACTGGATTTCCCAAATTTTTGATTTTTACCCACATCACAAAGGGACTAAAAACCTAATTACAGGGACTAAAAGTTAATTATTTATATATATCAGTTCAATAAAACATATCCCCAAACATATTTTGATTTACAGAAAAGACTGATAAGCATCTCAGCATATGCGAAATCTCCCATCTTTGTTAGAGCTACTCAGAGTTTGGTACAGTGATGATTGCAAGAGGAATTCATCACCATACTGGTATAGTGAGGCAGATAGATAGAGAACAAGAGAAACCCTTAATACACATAGGTATCTCAAGAAAAACTTCACTCTATTCTCTGACAAACTCATCTTGTAAAGCTCAGTTGACCATGAATCCCCGATGCAGCATATGTCCACAACATACTCATTTGCTTACACAGGTGGAGTCGAGCCACCCTTTACACACTGCGACACTCATCTCCAGCTGATGCTTCCTTGGGAAGTCAACACCTTGATCACACCATCTGGCGAGCCCTCTAGACTCCCTCTTCCCTTTTCCCCAGACCTTCCGAATGAGGCTCTTATTATCACCCCATTTGCCCGCTGTCTATCCAGCCAAGTCTAATGAAATCAGGGACAAACAAGAAAAATTATACGAAATTCATCTGTGCAGTATTTCATCCTGTTCAGTTTTCTTTTTTTTACGTCGGAACTCACGTACCTAGAAATAATTTTACTTAATACATACAAAAGAAATGCCGCCAAACAGTATAGCTTCATTATGTGATAAATATAATATTGCTTTATTCGACTGTGCTTTCATATTATTTCGTTATACGACGAACTTCAGCTGTACTGGTAACTTTGTAACAACCATGCGGCAGAAAATTATTTTATACTGCAATCAAATTCCCATACTTTATGAATTCATTTAAAATTGATTACAGAAATTCAGAAGTGTCCTCTCAAAAAGTGCGAGATCCCAGATCACGAGGAGTTAATTCCCAGTCACATGTGACAGAAACTAACTGACTTGACAACGAAAAATCCATTAAAAGATCCGACGCGACAGTGATCTTATTATCGTCTGCTTAATGAATCTTCTCTGTCCTGACACATCCGGTGCTCATTTGTTTCTCAGTTATCAGTTGTTTGTTCGCTAACTGCAAATATATCTAAAAACTAGATGTAATGTTGAGATTTACGTTTATTAGTATCTGATTCTGATTAGTATTTAATAAACTGGCACAGAAACCGTTACGCAAAATTATCGTATTGGCTGATCTTTGTTGAAGCAGTGGTATATATTTGTGTAAACAAGCCATTGGAGACGATAATGAAGTGGAAGTGAACCCATGTTGATAATGACAACCTTTTATGCAGGAGAAGGAAACCTCGGATTTCTGCTTTCTCATTTAGTACAAAGATATTGGTCGTTCTGGCAAACACTTGTCCTTTTTCAAGAGAGAGAGAGAGAGAGAGAGAGAGAGAGAGCGAGAGAGAGAGAGAGAGAGAGAGAGAGATAAAAAAATAGTTAATAGGAGGCTTGAAACAGGACAAGAATCGCAGTCAATCTCCGCTACGAAAAGGGTAATTATTCATCTAACTTGAGGACTTCTGAATTTTTTTTTAGATTCTTTCTATTGCCACAAAAAAAATCACTAGTGTGATTTAGAGAGGAGCTTATTCTGAAGATTACCTAACGTCTCCCTTAGACCGATACTACAATATCTAAGCGCAAAAAGTGGTAGATAGATTGACGGAGACCTAATTAAATTTTTCTCACAGACATCTAAGCAGAAAGAGGAACACTTGAAGTTAATTTCGTTAATGTCTAAATCTTAGAATAAATGTTATTACTGGTTTTGTTTCAAGGTTAGAAGTAAACTGAAGGATAAAAACGTCTAAAGAAGATCTTTATCTAAGGAAAATCGCCCTCTCCCCTCCCACTGCTGTGGTCCCATACATCATTTGTCCAATTTCATTATTTATATATATGAATTTCAGATGCTTACTAACGCATGGTGAAATCCTCATGTTATAAATATACTGACACTTCATTTTCTTTTATGTGATACGAATCCATGTTACATTTCTA
>NC_089787.1:6770564-6783064 GCF_040412425.1 Macrobrachium rosenbergii
AAAGGAAGGTAGTGATAATGATTCTCATAAAAGCTCCCATGAGAAAGGTAAATTGAACTTAATGGGGGTATTAAAATTAGTTCCCAGTTTTGACGAGACGAGTGTGTCTGAGTTTTTCAGTTCATTTGAACGGGTCGCTCGGAAACTAGAATGGCCCGTGGATATGTGGACCACTTTGGTCCAGTGCAGATTTAAGGGTAAGGCCCAAAGAGTTTATAACGGGCTTAATGAAGAGTTATCTGCAGACTATGACACTGTGAAGGCCATCATATTAAAGGCATATGATTTAGTTCCTGAGGCGTATCGCCAAAAGTTCAGAAATTTCAGAAAAACCCATGAATGCACGTATGTAGAATTTGCCCGGAAGAAGGAGCAGTATTTTGATGACTGACTAAAGTCCCGAGAGGTTACCGAATTCGACAAATTGAGGGAGCTCATATTGGTTGAAGAATTTAAAATCTCTGTGTCTCGGGGACCTTCGAACTCATTTGGAGGAACTTAAATTAGATGTGTTACAGGAGGTGGCGATTGCCGCAGATGAGTATGTACTGACTCATCGTCAGGAGGGTAAATTTATGCCCTCGAATAAATTAAGTGATTGTGGTGACAGTTGGCTACGTTCCAACCCAGGTAACAGAAAAGGTTCAGGGAGTAATGATAATGTTAGTCAGGAATATAGTTGTAGTAGTAGCGGTAGTATGAGTAGTCCCTCGGTCAGTAGCAATTTTAGTGGTAAGAAAAATAATTATGTTTATAGGGACCAGGTTGTCCGAAATAATAACAATCGCCCAGTTAATGATAATATCAGAGAGAGTCGGGTAGAAACGTAGTTTGCTTCTGGTGCAACAGAAGGGGTCATGTCAGGCGAACTGCAACGCTATGAAAAGCTACCTGGATCGAGGAAATAAACGTCCAGTGATGATAGTTAACAAAACTGTTAGCAAAAGGGTGGAGTCCCTGGAAGATACCCCTAATAATAATAACAATAACAATGGTAACCAATGACTGATGTTTCCAAATATACATTTAGTGGCAATCTGTTTTCAGGACCTCCAAGTGATAAAGGTAAGAAAATTAAGATCTTGAGAGATACCGGGGCAGCTCAGTCGTTAATTGTCCGTAGTGCCGTGCCCTCGGGATCATGTATATTTAAATACTGAATTTGTCGTGTTAGGAGGTTTCCGAATACCGTGAATTCCTATCCAATCGAGACATTCTTTTTGAAGACAAGAAGGTTTAAGGGACAGGTTAGGTTGGCTGTGGTAGACAGTTTGCCTGTCCATGGTATTGATTGCCTATATGCTAATGATCTTGCTTCGAGGAAGGAAATATGTCCTTTCCCGATATTAACCTTAACCTCTCTTTCAGGTACTTATAATGTAAAACCAACGGGTGTAAACGACGCGTTCGCGCGCCAGGGAGGTAGAAAATTTTGATATTAATTTAGATGAGATAGGCAATCAACCTGTACTGGAGCCGGAAAGTATGGAGCATTTGAATTTAGACTATGTAGATTGGGATTCTGAGACCTTCCGACAGGCTCAGAATCGAGAATTTCACCCTGATGTTGACGTACTCGATTTTGAAGATATTACTAAACCTTTCTTTTACAGGATCAATAATTTACTATATCGAGTCAGTCGAGCCAAGGAGGTTCCTGCCGATAAGGTAGAAGTTAAAAGGCAGTTATTGGTTCCCGAAAGGTATAGGGAAAAGTTATTGAGTTTGGCTCATGAGAGCAGTTTAGCAGGACACTTTGGGGTACATAAGTGCTTTCAGAAGTTAGCCGAGTTATATTTCTGGCCAGGTATGCGCCGGGATGTGAAGAGGTTTGTGTTGTCATGCCGGTGTGCCAACTGGTAGGCAAACCTAACCAGAAGATACCTATAGGCGCCGCTGATTCCCATTCCTTCGGTGGGAGAACCTTTCAGGAAGTTATCATAGATGTAGTCGGGCCCCTTCCACGGACGCGTGGAGGATGTGAGTATTTATTAACGATAGTAGATAGAATGTCCAGGTACCCTGAAGCTATCCCACTGAGGAGTGTGAAGGCGGAAAAGTAGTTGAGGCCTTAGTAAACTTTTTTCACAAAATTCGGTATTCCTAAGGTCCTACAGAGTGATTGTGGTACGAATTTCACAAGTAGAATTTTCAGAAAGAAAATGTCTGAGCTCGGGGTTAAACATATTACGCCTTCGCCTTACCACCCTGAGAGTCAAGGTCAGGTAGAACGTCTTCACCAAACGTTAAAATCGGTGTTAAAAAAATTCTGTCATGAGTATGGTACTGAATGGGACAAAGAGGTCCCTTATGCTCTTTTTGCTATTAGGTCCATGCCCAATGACTCTCTAGGTTTTTCCCCATTTCAGTTAGTGTTTGGGCATAATGTACGTGGACCCCTCGATGTAGTGAGGGAACATTTAGAAGTTAATGATAATAATGAAATTAATGTTATTGACTATTTATCCAATTTACAGGAGAAATTACGAAGTGCCTGGGAGTTCGCTCAGAATAATTTAGTAGCCAGTCAATCTCGAATGAAATTTCAATACGACTTAGATACCAAGTCGCTTTCGTTCGAGGTTGGTGATAAGGTTTTGTCCTTCTCCCTCCCGGGAATATGTTAAAGGCCCAATTTTCAGGCCCCTGGAAGGTGGCGAAAAGCTGAGCGATGTTAATTATGTTATAGAAACCTCAGAGGAGGAGAAAAACTCAAATTTGTCATGTGAATATGCTAAAACCGTTTGTAGATAGAGAGAGTGCAGTAGAGCCTGTAGCTGTAGAGCCTGTAGCGGTAGTGGACGTCCCGGTAGATTTAGATGTAGTGAGAGATAAGTTTGATTCTGACAGTTTGAAAAATCCAGTAGAATTAAGTAGCCTCTCGGAGAATTCTGACAGTACTTGATAATTTACAGGAAAAGTTACATCATTTAGAAAAGGCACAGGTTAAGTCACTGGTAAATTTGATTAATGAAAATAAAATCTTGTTTCAGGATGCCCTGGTAGAACTAGCCTTTTACAGCATGACGTTGATATTGGTCAGGCTAGTCCTATTAAGCAATGTCCTTACAGACTGAATCCGTTCAAGAGGAACATCGTTCAATCGGAGGTAAATTACATGCTTGATCACGACCTCATAAAACCAAGCAGTAGTCCGTGGAGTTCGCCTGTTGTCCTCGTTAAAAGAGGGTGACCAGCACCGGTTATGTTTTGATTATAGAAAGGTTAATGAGGTTACCAAAACCGATTCTTATCCTTTACCGAGAGTGGAGGATTGCATAGATAAAATCGGTTCTGCCAAGTATATTAGTAAATTTGACTTATTAAAAGGGTATTGGCAGGTAGGTTTAACTCCACGAGCTCGAGAGGTATCAGCATTTGTAACTGGGGACGGTTTGTATGAGTGTCGGTAATGCCATTCGCATGAAAAACGCAGCCGCCACGTTCCAGCGGCTACGAACTTGGTCACCTGTAAGGTTGAAGGTTGTGTCGTTTATATTGACGACGTGGTTATTTACAGCGACGACTGGGATACCCATTTGAGGCGTATTAGAGCTCTCTTTAAAGAGTTGAAGAAAGCAGGTTTAGTTATAAACTTAAAGAAGAGTGAGTTTGCCTGAGCAAAAGTAGTGTATCTCGGACATGAAGTAGGTTTGGGTAAGGTGTCAGTAAACAGGCGAATGTAGAAGCCATTACAGAGTTCCCAGTTCCTCAAAATAAAAGAGGCGTTCAAAATTTCTAGGTATGGTAGGCTATTATAAGCGTTTTGTTAAAAATTTTTCAGATTTAGCCGCTCCACTAACAAATTTATTGAAAAAGGATGTACTATTTGCCTGGGACAGTGTTTGTCAAGGAGCATATGAGAAACTCAAAACTCTACTGATAAGTTATCCTGTGTTGAGATCTCCAGATTTTAATAAGTCTTTTCCTTAGCCACGGATGCCAGTGACATTGGCATTGGTGCGGTTTTATTACAGGAGGGTGAGGATGGGATCCTCCCACCCTGTAGCTTATTTTTCGAAGAAGTTGATTGCTGCACAGAGAAAGTATTCAACCATTGAAAAGGAGGCCTTGTGTTTGGTCAAAGCGGTCGAACACTTTGACGATACTTGAATCCGACCATGTACCCAATTGACGTTTACACTGACCACAACCCACTGGTATTTTTGAACAGGTGTAAAGACAAGAATCAGCGGATATTACGCTGGAGTTTGTTCCTACAGGAATATAACCTAAATATTAGACATATCTCTGGAAAGGATAATGTGATTCCGGACGCCCTCTCCAGGTCATTTCTTAATTGAGTTTGACATAATCTACGGTTGCTCTAATTGACATTCTTTTCAGGTATCTTGCTCCTCAACACCAAATATCAGGGCTATTTTAGATTTTATTGGTATTAGATGGAGGACTCATTTAAAATGTTTTTCTTCATACCTTTTAGATTAAATTTTTCCTTTGCAAACTTATGCTGTTTCAGATAATACGGTAGTTTTTGTATATTTGGTATTCTGGTTAACCTTCCTTTGGGTGAATGTATTTACCCATTCTCCTTTCATAGGGTTTGTATGAAAAAATATATTCCGTTTTGAGGTCATATATGTATTTACATACGTTGAAGGGTCTTAATGTGTATTAATTTTATTACTGTTTTTGACATATTGATTTGTCCTTTTCAGTATTTTGGTCTGAGTTGATTTAAGTTATATGACAAGTTATTAAGTATTTGTCTTCCTTGTAAAAAAAAAAAAAAAAATTTTTTTTTTCTTTAAGATGGGAGCTGTAAAATTTATAAATATTGATTGAGTGGTTCATGTTATGGGCCCTGTTCAGTTTTTTGCTATTCTTATACTAACGTAATTCAGTTTTGTTTTAGTGTTGGATGATTAATGTAATTAATTTTTCTTTGCTTTTGGTTTTGATATCAGAAGTTAACGTAACTTTGTAAATTTTGTTTTACTTTTGTTCACTTTTGGTTTCCACTTTGTTATTTAATCACCTCGTTTAGGAGGTGGTTCGCTGGTAACCATCTTTGGACTCTCCCATCCGTTTGTATGTTTTTCTTTTGTTTTCATATTTGCGAGCGTGTGTGGGGATGTTCAGCGTTACTGGTGGGCAGTGTGAGTTTTCTTCGATGACGGGACATCCGAAGGACTTTTAATCTTTGTGCGCCTCCCGACAGAATGGTTCTTGGATGTCGTAGGCATTATTAGCAGTATCTGCAGCTTCTTTGACTCCCGGAAGAAGGGAGATAAGGAGACTTCTCAGTGTCTTGAGTGAGACGCATCGCTCAGGTGTCTCGGCTCGTCAGTGGTCGTAAGGGACGATCATTTTCTTTTGTGTATGCCGTTGCACTGCTTTTGCCTCGCAGTTCCAATGTATCCTTGAGGTCGTCACCGGCGCTTCAGCGGCGAAGAAGTGTAACCACTTTTAATATTGTTATTATCCTCGTGGTAAATATTGTTGGTGGACTTTCGCTGACGAACGTCAGTCCAGGAGAGTTTGACCTACGTGTGACCCGTAGGGTTATAGGATTATTTCATTGCTGGTCTGCATTAATATATTGATTTATTGGATCACCAGTCAACATTATTTACATCATAGTGATCTGCAGTTATTATGATGAAAGTGTGTATTTTTGGTTTGTTGTTAGGTGTAGGAATTATTGTATTTAGTTAGGTTTAAGGATTCTTTCTCTCAGTACCCTTTCCTGTCGTATGCTTTTGATAATTTTTCGACATAGTATGTTTGTGTCTTCCCACCTTCTCCTATAACTTTCTCTCCTCCTGTTGGTACGATTGTTAGCTAGAGATTGTGTTTATTACTTGTAAGGCGTGTGGTCCTTTCCTTTTCAGGTGATTATGTAATTAAGGTGGTACCCATTTGTGTATAAATATATTTGTTATTAACGGTTTTATACAAAGCTTTTATTTTGCCCTTCCTGTTCATGGTTTGAGTTTCATTTTTGTTGTTCCAGGCCTATCACTCTACTTAATAGGAGTTGATAGTTTTAAGGTGGATCTTTAGAAAGAACCAGTAACGGATTTCGTTACAATATATATATATATATATATATATATATATATATATATATATATATATATATATATATATATATATATATATATATATATATATATGACCAACGTCGGTGTGCCTTTTTTCGACTAAGCTTTTCGGGTATCAAAAGCCGCAAAGAGCATCCATAACTGTATTCCCAGCCACCAGCCCTTCGAGGGAGAAGTATTTCAGTCATAACAATATCCATAAAAGAAACGAAAAAATAAAAAAATTAATGTTCGGTGCACCACAGACATCAATAGCTGCTGTTCGCAGCCGTTCTTGTTACTCTTGGAATTTTGACTTAGGAAGCAACATATAAGGCCTGCTCCCCTGAGAGAGAGAGAGAGAGAGAGAGAGAGAGAGAGAGAGAGAGAGAGAGAGAGAGAGAGAGAGAGAGGACAAGGATTACTGCAAATTTTCTTTTATTAACAGCCACGCGCTGCCATAAAAATGTAATTGTTTCTTTACGATCCATGCTTTTTGAATTTTTTTAATGTGCTTTTGTTAAATGTGGATTTTCGAAAATTTCAGTTCGAAATCCTTTTTCTTTATATTGACTGTAGAAATTTTATGATAAATATTAAAGTTTCCAACGTCAATTCTGCACTATACATTAAGTAACATATTTAGTTTTTCAATTTATCTCTTTTTCTTATCCCTGCATTTAGTTTTTTCGGAATTATGTAGTTTGCCCTGTTGGAGCAGCGACGATAAGTAATCTGATATTCACTAGAAGTTTCATGTTTAAGGACAACGATAACTTCATAAAAATTTTATTATCTTAGACCATGAACCAAGTTACCAACTTATAAACGAAATCCATTAAGGTACTTTACGAAATAATAATAATAATAATAATAATAATAATAATAATAATAATAATAATAATAATAATAATAAAGAAATCCACATTGGCGTAAATATAAATATAAATTAGAAATATGTATACAAATGAGAGCTTACGAGAACTTGCTCGATTTTCCTCATCCTGACTAAAACACTAAAGCAGTCATGGAAGTTAAAAGTTTTGAAAAAAACAAATAATTTAAAACGGTCGTAATTTGAAGACAGCCAATTCTGTAGCTCAGGCAACACCTTCCTTAGATAAACCGGCTAGCCTCCTCGAGCGCCTAACGCCCCGTCCACGACTTGACTTTGTCCGCAGACAAAAGCGAGAAATTTGGCGGTTGCCAGAAAGACTGGCCGCTATTGTCCGCTGTACACACGGCCCAAATGTATGTAGAGCGCTTTGGGCAACGACATCAGACTTTGTCTGGGGTGAGTACCGTTTACGACTGCCAGGGATACGAATGTGACAAGACTGACGCAAAGAGCCAATGCACTAGCTTTATTGTAAGCAACAAGTATTGTATGTGTATAACATAAAAAATAATTTTTATATCGCAAAAGTAATAATATATAATACATGAATGAAAATATTTCCTGGAATATACAGAGATCGTGAACACGAGGATTATAATATATTTATCATTAGAATAAAAAAATAACTTTATATCTATTGGATATATTCCTATAATTTCATATTTTAAATGTTATTAGCTATTATATATAACGTATGTGTGGTCATTTATTATATGAAATTATGATGTACATTGTCCTTGATCTTCTAGCATTTTCTTATCTAATGTATAATTATTCTTTTCGCTTTTTTACATCCACTTTCCTTTCTGGTAATTTTCTAATATCATATTGCTTCCTTTATTCGTTTCCCCTCACTGGAATACCTTACAAGGGGCAACTGTCAAGCTGAGAATGGAAGGTCTTGGGGTCCGTTCTTTCTTAACTTCGGAAGCGTTCGTTGGTCCCCTCTGCAGTTCTCTTACAAGAGTCGCATGACTCCCTAAGAGCTTTCCTTTTCAGGAACCAGCTTTTACACCTTTCCCCTTTATCCAGTGCTCGTCTCATCTTCACACATATGCCCATCAATAGGGCACAGGGTGCCAGTCGTTTTCTGTTCTTCTGGCTGACAAGGGCATCATTTTCGGCGTGTAAACTTTAATCTCTTGTGTGCTCACTGATTCTAATGGGCAATCCCTACCACTTTCTCCTTAACACTTCAGCTCACAATCAATACATGGTATTTCATAAACGCCAGTATCGTTGCTATCATTATTACCTGAGCTATTATTACGATTAAGGAGGTTTTTAATAGTGCTATTTTACGAATATCACCGCTGAGTCGCTAACCATTAAGCCCTTAGGGCAAAATATACCAGGCAGGTATACCAGGCAAGTAGGGAAGAGAAGGATCTATAGACCTACGAGTGGTAGGAGAGTTGTTGACCAGAAAGTGTCTTTTCTTTTTAGGGAGGGGTCCTTATGAGTCTCGAAGGGGAAACACATGACATTTAGAGAACTGTCCCCTGCCTTAATCGGCTGCCCTGCCTGTCATCGCTTAGACCCTGGTAGCGTTCGAGTATGTATGTATTGTACCAGTCACCAGCGCCTTTTCTCCCAGCAGCGAGGAGTCGTTGCGCGGTTAGGTCGACAGTCGAGACGTGTGAGGTGTCTGTTATGTTTTTAGATGTTGGAGTGGCTTTGTTTGTGTGTACTAGCCTGTAACACCCATTTGAGAGCCTCTTCTCCAAATTTCCAGGTGAAAGTCACCTCCGTGGCCTGAAGCGATGTCTCAACCCCCAATCCAGACCTCACAAACACAGAGGTCACGCCATCAAAGCAGTTCAAGACAGATCAGTCTAGGAGACGGTCATATCAGGTAATCTCTCTGGCCGACAACCCCAAAGCCGGGGGTGATATTGGAACTCACACTTTATTCACGCTGGACAGAAGTGCCGATTCCCGGACAATGCCGATACCTTAGAATCTTATCCAAAACCAAGAAGCAACAAAGGTAACGTGCCCCGGGAGGGAGATTGGTTGGCCAGTATCTTTTTCTTTGACTCATTTTATTACCTCTCTTTCATATGTCATTGCTCAAGTAACTTTTTGTCTCGTCCCCTTAGACACTGTATCTACATCCCATGAGTAATTCCTTGACAGTGTGTAATGCAAGTGAGCAGAGTAAAGAATCTCCCCCCAAATCTTGCATTTATTCAATTATAGACAGAGTATCATCTCAGTATTATTCTTACCTGGAATCGTTTCATTCCAGGAGTGTTGTCGATGCCATTACCAGCATAGCCGTGTGTTTCCTGATTGCCTGTAATTGTCCGCCCTACCGGGCTGATAGGACTATTGCCTAATTGGTTCATAGGTCCATTTGCACGTGGCCAGTATCGTAATTGTGATGCGTTATCCATTTCACTCAATCATTGCTGTGTGTAAATTCCCAGCTAACTTACTTTCGTGAAAGTGACCAATTTCCTTCGTAATTTCTTCCATGTTGTGATTGTACAAAATAAATTACTGTTAAGAAACCCATTTTCACATTGCGACCTATTATTTACTTGTTATTTTTGCATTTCTTTAGTTTTTGGGCTTACGTGGGGTTTTCTTGTAAGGATAAATCATTATTTCAATGCCCAGTACTCACATCTCCCCTGTAAGCCCGTAACAGCTATTATTATACTTTAAAACAACGTCAGTGCAGTTCCTGCTGACTGTGCTACTGATATTGTGTAACTAGGGTTGTAGGGCAATGATGAGCAATTTTTGAATTCCTTTGGAATTTTGTTATCAGGAGACTCAATGTAGAAAATACGTTTAGCTTTGTCAAATGCTTTATTAACGAAATGCTAGGGGTAACAATTTCAAAAAATATTTTTATTATGTTCAAGTTCTTTGTCTATAAATTCCGAATCACATGTTTTGAGTGCTCGTAAAACAAAATTAACCAAAATATTAGTTTTTACCTCTTCACTACGTTAAGAAATGCAGTGAGTAAATTTCTGCGTTAGTTTCATTCCTGTAAACTTGAAGCTAAACAATTTTGGGTCATGATATACTAAATTATATAAAACTGGCAGCTTATTCTCTATTTCATGTTCAGTAGTGAATTGAATGGAGGGTATAATACTGTTGACATGTCTAAAAAAAAACACTATCAAAATCCCTGGGACTTCCTTTAAAAATAATGAAGATATCGTCTAGGTATCTTATTCAGATTATTGGCTTTCAAGCAGAATCACGGTTATGAAAAATTTCGTTTTCTACAAATTCCATGCACAAGTTCGCTAGTATAGGTGACATAGGAGAACCCATCACAGCACCAATTTTTTCCCAAAGCCCTCCCCATTAAAAGAAAAAACAGTGGATGAAACACAAAGGCGTATTAAGTCTAAAAACTGTTCAATCAGTGTAGAAAAATTTACACTGCCACTACCTGACTGTTCCTTAACTTTTCATAATACAAATTCAAGAGGTGCATTAGTAAAAATGGCTGCTACCTCTAGACTGACCGTCTTGCCTTGGATATCACCTGTTTTCTAAGCCTGTCTGTGAAGTCACAAAACGGATTAGACGGGCACTGGAAAAAGTGCCCAATAATGGGATTAACTGTTCAGCTAACGAATTAGCCAGAACAGCTTGCGGTGATTTACAGGTGGGTATTATAGGACGTAGCGGGCAGCAAGATTTATGGATTTTTGGTAGGCCATAAAAGTATGGAAGGTTGGGCATTTTTTTGGAAATTTTGCTCCAAATTAACTACTGCTGTTCTTCTTCAATGAGTTTCTTACCTATTTTGTATGCTTTCCTGTTGAACTTTAACTGTAAGAAGATTACTAAAGGTAATTCTGATAATTTGAAATAGGTATCATTACCATTAAGCAAGACGTTAGCTTTATAAATATATGTCTGTATCCATAATTACAATTGAAACACCCTTGTCGGGTTTCATAATTTTAATGTGATTGTTTCCCTTAACCTTCTCAAGAGAAAACTTGTGCCTTTTTGTTAAAATACTATTCTGCTCTTTTAAATGATTATCTATCAACAAACCCTTTAAAGAGTCCAATTGAAAACCATTATGCCTGAAATTAAAATAATTAATTTTACTGAAACCTTGTAGCAAGAGTTTATTAGTTCCCAAACAACAGCTTAAACCTAAACTCTAACAGTTCTATTTGTTCTTTGTCAAATACCATGGAAGATAAATTGGTGGTCTTACTATTTTCTCCTGTTGAAAACCTTTTTATTCATAGTAATAGGTCCTGTAATAATAGCAGCAAAGATATTGGCGTTTATGACATACCATGCGCTGATTGTGAGCTGAAGTATTACAGAGAAAATGGTAAGGGATTGCCCTTCACATTCCGTGAGCACAGAATAGCCTACAGTTTACCTGCCGAAAACAATGGCATTGTCAACCATAGTTGGAAACAAGGCCGTCACATAAACTGGAACGGCTCGAAAGTCATTTGAACAACAAAGATACAGGCATTAGGAGATTGGGCGAGGGAGCTGCCATAAGCACCGGTGGTGGTTGCATGGAGGGCAACAAAATCTTTCACCCACGAAGATAAATTTACGGATGACCTACGTAGACAGTATATCAATGTTTTAAGACTAGTATTTTTAATTCAGCTGACAGTCACTGAACCACGTCTGATGCTGCTGCTGCTGCTGCTCTCCTTTCATTCAGGTAACACGGTTGCACTCAGCAACCCAAGTTACAGGCGCAAAGCTGCTCTGGACGATCATTGGAGTCACCCATTGGATGAACTACCACTCAGACACTCGAAGAGGTTAGCTGGTATATCTATGGAAAACGATGGTATGACCTGAATTACAGCATTGGCTATCTTCAAATTACGACAGGTTTCCTTTTGTCCACCACAGGTTTTAAATTGTTATTTATTTTTTCAAAACTTTTTACTTCCATGACTGGATTAGGAAGGAGAAAAGAGCAGGTTCTTTAAAGCGCTCGTTTTTATATATATTTCTAATATGTATTTACATTTACACCACTGTGGATTTCTCCACCATTTTAGTGACTTATGTTTTATGGCATTTTTATGAACAAAGATAATAACAACAATAAAAGTTATCTACGCAGCAGGAATGATTTCAGGCCCAGTATTATGAGGCAATTGCAGTGTATCATCAACCACCAACAGCGAATACATTATTACTATTTATCTGATCGCTGCTTGGCAATTTGTATGCAAATTCAGCTGATGTAGGCTGGACAGAATTTGGTCTATGCTCAAACGATGACAGAAAAGACAAGAAAAGAAAAGAAAGAAGGAAACGAAAGGATATAGAAGTTGCCTTGGGGTCTGAGGCTTTCCTCTCTATAATGCGTAATTATATGGCATTCGAATTTCAAGATCGATAAAAAAGTATATTAATGAACATCCCAAGACGGATCAAAAGTTACCATTAAAAATGGAAGAGTACAAGAAATAACAAAAGAAAGTTCAAATTGTGTAATTCACTCTCATTTGCAACCAGGATTTAGAACTTCTAACTCTTGTTTTTGTCAGAAAAGAGACAGTAAAATGGCTATATAAATA
>NC_089787.1:6790564-6792871 GCF_040412425.1 Macrobrachium rosenbergii
ATACATTAAAAGAGATGAATCCTTTGTTAAAAGAAACTGGAACAAAAAACCATATGACTGCCATCGTGAAAAGAGTGAGAATTTTGGAAGGCCTGAAGTACTTTCTCAGGAGTCAAAAGACATCATAGCTGAGGCACTGTAAAGGGGAAAGAAGGAAAGTTATAGTACTGTATATTGTGAGTTGAAAAAATCTGGTATCAAGCCATTTTATGTTATCAGCAAGCCCAACATCACTCAGCAACAGAGAGAAGACCATGCACAGTTTTGTGGTTCATTTCTTAAAGATTGGGATGAAGCTGACTTTCTCCATGCTGCTGCATCAGATGAATTCTTCATTTACATAGTCAGGAAGCCAAATCATAAAAATTACATCATTTGGGCTGCAAAGTCGGATGATATCAGAGATGACGTGCACTATTGCCAAGTTGTGAAATTTCCTGAATGTTTGGGAATTTTTCTCTGTTTCACAGCCAAATGGTGCTTACTGGTGGAGTATTTCCTTTCCTCAAAGATCCTGAAAATGTGTTATCTGTTGAAGAAGTCACATTTTTGCATGATAAGGCACCATGTTTCAAGGCTCTTCAGACACAGGAGCTGCTTTGAAATAGTGGTATCGATTTCTTCTCGTCAAGTGAATTTCCAGGTAGCTCCCCTGACCTTAACGTGTGTGAAAACATTGGTAGTATCGTAAAGGATCGTGTTGAAGTGCGCACAACGAACTACGATGGTATACCAAGCCTCAACGACCTGCAAAGAGAGGTGACCAAAGTGCTCAGGGAAATGGAGTTTGAGTCTCAGCTTTTTTGCAATTTGCTGAAATCATAGCCCTCAAGAATGCAGGCTGTGGTACAGACAGATGGAGGCCAAACAAAATATTAAATACTCAGAGAGAAACTTAAATAAATACCTGTTCTGAATTACTTTTGATTTTGTCCATATCAATTTTAGTTTATGCTGGAGAGGGGGGAGGCTCTAATTTCGAAACACCCTGTACATTTGTGCCTTAATGCTTGTATAAGAATCACTGTAATGTGACAAAATCATATATATATATATATATATATATATATATATATATATATATATATACATATATATTTTCTCTCTCTCTCATATATATATATATATATATATATATATATATATATATATATATATATATATATATATATATATATATATATATATATATATATATATGTAATCAACGGATAGGTTTGCTGAAAGCAAATGGGTGTTACAGACTAATACACACATAAAACAAAGCCACTCCAACACCTTCTAAAACATAACAGACACCTCACACGTCTCGAACTGTCAACCTACTCGCCCAGTTCTCCCTCGCTGCTGGGAGAAAGGGAGCTGGGGATTTGGGTAACAGGTACACATTCGGTACCAGGGTCTACTCTAAGCGATGTCAGGCAGGGCAGCCGATCGAGGCTACAGCCTACCCCACCGCCAAATCAAAGTCCTTCAAAAGAAGGCATCGTGCTTACCCCGTATAATAATGGGAAAAATGCACGTTAAAAACGAAGAAAAAAATATACATTATATATAATATACATATATATATATATATATATATATATATATATATATATATATATATATATATATATATATATGTATGTATGTATGTATGTATATCATTATATAAAGAAGTTGGAGTCGTAAACTGCGGGCACATTAATTCCGATCATTCTTTTCAGTCGAACTGGCCTAGAAAAGAAACAGTGGCAAGTGTAAACAATAAAACCAAAATGTTATTTGTAACAGTCACCCATCCATCTACAAATCCTTCGCCGGTCCTTCTATCGATACGTATAATCTTATTAAATTAAAAAGTTTTCTCTGCTTGGAGAAGTTTCTTTCAATGACCTTTATTAACTGCGATCATCCGACGTTAGCAGACTCACTTCTCAAACGCCAACGGTATTATTCAATTCAGAAGAAGCCTTGCGGTAAGAGTGCTCGCATATACTGACGATTTTCATCACGATGAAACATATTCATAAAAGCGTTGTCTGGTGAAAAGTACATGGATGTCATTCTGTTTGGCAGACCTTGTGATCTTAGGAATGGCTTACTTTTATTTTCAAAATTCAGAGAAAAGCTGACTTGCATCAACTCTGTTTAGTAGTTCTCTTCAGTCCTTGCTCACTAACCAACCAGCCCTTTCTGCTCAAATGCCGTATGTTTCGTTCCTATTATCAGGCATGAGGGCAAAAGTGGATTAGGAGACTTCATATCTCTCCAAAGCTTCTCTCGTATCAGGAAGGAAGGGTAATGTTTTGGAAGTCTGGGATA
>NC_089787.1:6793371-6808371 GCF_040412425.1 Macrobrachium rosenbergii
TTATTTACATTATTGTGCCTTTTAATAATATATGTATGTATATATATATATATATATATATATATATATATATAATATATATATAATATAAATATATATATATATATATATATATATATATATATAATATATATATATAATATAAATATATATATATATATATATATATATATATATATATATATATATATATATATATATATATATATATATATATATATATATAATATAAATATATATATATATATACATATATATATATATATATATATATATATATATATATATATATATATATCAAGTATGCAAAGATAATGTGTTTGACTCTAAGTGGGATTATATGAATAAATATTGAGATATATATTTGTTTTGATTTACAGAATTTCTAAGTGATATTTAAGTATTCAACTTGTAAGATGAGGCTAAATTTAAAGCATATCATTGGCCTCACTGAAACAGTTCGTTTCTGTAAACTTAATATCATGGTAATAATAGTATTGTTTGTAAATTTACTAATCTTCCTAAATTTATTAATTAAAACAGAATCTATCTATGAGGATTCAGTCACGCTTACAATATATATATGTTCTCAATCCATTTATCCTGATGAAAATCAAAGCTGGCCTCTACTAAAAACCATCATGCTCCAGAGCTCACCTCAAGAAGCCCACGGATTTTGCCAGTATGCGGCAGGGAAACTTCTTCTGTGCAAAATCCTTTGTCCAGTTCCCCTCTCTCTGTCAGACAGATGAACGACTGACTTATTTTAACGTTTACTAAAAAAAAAAAAAAAAAAATGAGGTAATCGTTTTGCCCATCAGGAATGTTAGACTGTAGACCATTATTTTGTTACACACTTGGGTTCTTTTTAACAGCAGAGAATAACGACATGGAAATTTGACACAACTGGTTTGGATTGCGTTCGCTATAAGCTGGGAACATGAGAAGAAACCTCTAATTTGAGACCGATTTGCAGGTGAGCTAATATATCCATGATGCGTCTTCTTGGTCAGTTATTAAAGAATACAGAAAATGAGTGACCCAAAGTCACTGCACGTCGTAGTTTTTACAGTAGATCAGGCAGTGGTCCAATCCAGCTTTCTTTAAGCGCTTATCATTACCTTTGGGTACAGAGTTATTCCCGAGGTATGCTGAATCGGATATTAAACGATATCTGTGGCTAAATACTTGTCATTATAAAAAAAAAATTATAAAAAATCTCACAATGCGCTCTTACAACAAAAGTCCAAGCAGGCATAAGGCCAGATTATCGTACATCCTGCCACGAGCATGATTACAGTCCGTTAGTCAGGCCCGATAGTCCGAAGGCCCGATGGTCCGAAGGTCCGATAGTCGTCTACCGGCATTCCGGTCCTGATTAATCCCCCGCCTCCGCCATGAGCACGGCA
Organism: Macrobrachium rosenbergii; assembly: GCF_040412425.1. Classification (NCBI taxonomy): domain Eukaryota; kingdom Metazoa; phylum Arthropoda; class Malacostraca; order Decapoda; family Palaemonidae; genus Macrobrachium; species Macrobrachium rosenbergii. The sequence continues at coordinate 6,794,781 of NC_089787.1, forward strand.
AAAATTGTAACTAGTAAACACCCCTAGGGTACGTTATGTTGGTATTTTTGTGGTGTTTTGCTGGTTACAATTTTTGCCGTTTAACTATGGAGGTGAGGGATTACAGTCCGTCGGACTATCGGGCCTTCTGACTTTTGGACTATCGGACCTTCGGACTATCAGGCCTGCTGACTTTCCCGGACTATGGACCTTCGGACTTCGGGCCTTCCGGACTATAGGGCGGTCACCACAGGCATCCTCAACCACCAGAGAAAAGCAAGGGAATGGTGGTCAGGTCTCTCGCCACATGAAAAGGTCAGGTTCGATTCCCGGACGACACTGGTCATTAAAGCCCATCTTGTGAAATATCGCTGCACCTAAGTGAATGCAATAAAGGCTGTCCTATTTCTCAGTCGATTCTGCTGGGTTGCTTAAGGGGTTATTGCAACCAACTGATAATTTTAGGGTCACCTGTCAAAGGCCTAGATGGAAATTGCACTTGCTCACACACCACACACATACATATATATATATATATATATATATATATATATATATATATATATATATATATATATATATATATATATATATATATATATATATATACTATATATATATATGAAAATAGTATGGAAGTTGCTCTCTTATCATTTTAAATTTTGTCCCTAAAATACACACTGCATAACGGCACTAACTCATTTGCTTCTAGAAGAATCTTCTTCGCTTATATTCATTAATATTTACTGCCAAAACGTATGTAAAAGCAATGCCCTTCATGGAATGGCTGCATTAATTCAGCGCTGTTTCATAACAACACTCTTCATATTCACTCCCCTTATTCAGTGACCGAACCCAGCTCAGTAATCCTCAGTTTTCTCTGCTGATCAGGAACTGGAATTATTGTCAAGGGCCTTGTCACAGATGTTGTTGACACGTCCGATGGATTTCGTGGCATCGCGAGGTCGACGATTCGGGAAGATGGTGCCATGAGTTTCTGAATGAGAATCTGTCTGCATTGGCATCAAGGCTAAATTTTGTATAACAAATGTTGAACTGCGATTTTTACATGACTTTTGCTTCACTTCATAAGTTATTTTGATTTACTTTTTGTGTTTTGATTATTCTGGCTGGAGACCCCTTATTCATTCTACGTTATCTCTCCTCAGGTGCGTAATTCTATGTACTGTAACACGAACATTTCCTATATAAAAGTGAAGAGATAAAATCTCCCCCCACCCCAAAAAAAAAAAATATTTCATTTACTTATGATACCTTGATTTGAGAAAAACTGAAATTAATGCCCCATCCATCAATAAGACGAGATGTGGGAAGGACAGCCTCTTGAACCCCGAAACATCACCTTTGATTACACAAACACCCACGCTTGTCGATAGAATTTAGCTTCAGTTTTATCATGCAGCCATTTTGCCATTCCATCTCTTGCATAAACAAAAAATGAGACAATTTATAATGCTTGTTATAATGCAAAAAAGAATGACTCATCTCGAACTTTTGCTCTTATTTTTGCCCTTTTTCAATAATAGTTCATGATTTGGTTCGTTAATTTCGCGGATAGCCTATTTCTTTTTTTATCGATATGAATTTAATAGTAAAATTCGCAACACATTATTGAGATGATGACTTCTTATCCGTGGCGACTGCTTCCCCTGTTGTCTGTTTCTTTTTTCTGGATTCGTTTGAGAATACAGCAAGTGCTATGTCCAGTTTACAGCTGCATTTGCATACAAATAGCCATGCAGCTTTTGGACTAAACAGCTGTTACGTGTCCATTATTGGCGGTGAGTGCAGCTGACATTGCTGATAGACCGCTGCAGTTGCCTCTCTATATTAGGCATCAAAAGAATTTTTTACTGCTTCGGGTGATATTATTATTATTATTATTATTATTATTATTATTATTATTATTATTATTATTATTATTACTACTACATTGCACATTAGTTTTCTTACATTTTTAAACATGATTTTCAAAGGACAACCCCAAATATTATGTCTGAAACTATACGTTATTTGAGTCAACAAAAAGGTGTTGATGGAGTTATAGACTTCCTTTAGTATGAAAATGCCAAGTGAATAGACAACAATATCTTCACCGCTCCAGCGGCCAAAATTGCATAATTCAGAAATCACAATATAAAGTTAATAAATGAAAAAAGTTGAAAAAAAAAAAACACAAATTTTTGTATGTTTTAATGTCCAGTTAAGGTTAGACAGATTTCTGTTCCCCATATATTATTTGCGTTGAAAGGAATTTCGAGAGGAACAGTTCGAAAAACTCCCTGTAACAAATGTACTTTGGAGAGGAAAATTTTTTCTTAAAACGTCTGACTCAAAATGAAATTTTTTTTCATGGCATAGTCCGGTACGTAAGGGGGGTCACTATGTCCGTCCCCGCCGCCAAGGATTTAATAAGCCAAGCATTTTTTATACTATAAAGTGTCCCAAAACAGGTTTGGCATGTTAACACAAAAAAAGTAGCAATGGAAGCCATGTTTCTGCTATAATACATGTACCTTCCGAAGGAAATACTGGGTAAACATGATATTTTGGCATTTTTCTCAATGTAAAATCCTGTAGACACAAAATTATCCTATCCATCACCTGTATTATTCTTTCGTTTGTAGTTATTATTTTAATACAGTAATTGTTAGAAATTGGGTAGTTTCTATTCTGTTTTGCAGGAACATAATCGCTCAAAGTATCTTTCTGATATATATTCATGTATTCCAGGTAGTGAATAACCCATTGTACTCCTAAAGTGTCATGCAGAAAAGAAAGTCAGCTCACTTTGATCGAACAAAAAGCTCAGAGCCATGGGAGGAAGACCTCCTCGAGAGAAGAGAGGAGCCAAGACAACTCTTTCATTCATTTCGAAAACATCGAACAGGAAATTTAGTCCTGATTTCAGAATTAAAAGGATCCTCAAAAACGATGGAATCATATCAGAATGTAAAGCATCAACGTATTTCCTGAGCCTGAAGGATCAACCACCAAAATGGCCAACATTTGCCAGCATATACCAGATGATTTTGGTAATCTAGACAGGACTGTTATTCTCCGGTTTTACTTGCAACCTTAACAGACTCAAGCTCCAGTGTAAGTGCATCTGCTAGCGAGACCTTAAAAAAGAAAAGAAGCATAGGACCAGTAGAGAGAAAATAATTTTTGATTCGGATGTATCTTCTGCAATAAGTCTGTTCGTATTCCTGAAAAGAAAGGAAGAACAGCACAATATAGAGTACAGTATTCGAAAGAGGAGGTTGGAAGGCTATAGCAGAACACAATGATGAAAACTTGCTGTTGCATATACGAGGATATGATTTATTTGCTTGTAGAAGAAAGTATGCAATGAACCCAGAATTTGGAGGCGTCAAGAGAAATCAGTCAGTTGCTGAACAGACTGCTGCTCCAGATGATGCCCATAAATCTGCGCTTCATCATGTGGTTGAATATATTACAGAGAATGTTGATCAGAAGCAAAATAAAATCATTCAACTTCCATGTCTTACATTAATGAACTGCTGAGTTAGAAAACACGCCATTCAAAAATCCCAAATACCAAGATGCAAGAGATTAAAACCAAAACTTGAAAATCACTCCTGATTTGAATGGCAAAATTTCAGTTTGTTAAGTGTAATCCTGCAAACAGTCAACTATTTTCTTACTATACAACACTAAAATAACAGTTGGAGATACTACTGATTCTCTTAGAAGTTGCTTTGCTTTTTGTGTGGAATAATTGTAAAATCACTTAGTGAACCAAAGGAATGATCATGGCCACCTCTGCCAGTGATTTGGAGATCACATCAGAAGTGATACCTACCCAGCTAGTGATACCTAACCAGCTAAGGAAGTTCTTGAGTGTTGTAATGGACAAACAAGTGATTAGCAAAGTCTGATCATGCAAATCGTCTCGTTCTTTCAACTAGGCAGGATATGCCGTGCTGTTACTAACGAGGGTAGAAATTACCTAACACATTTTGCTGTGTATGACATGAAGACATTTGTATTGTAGCAAACTACTACTAATATTGTTAGATCGATTTGGGCACTGTGAAAGCAACTGCTTTGCAATGGAATTAGAATCTGCAGTAGACAGCCTTGGAGCAAAAATCTACAGTATTGACTAATCAGATTGTTAAAAAACCATACAATGCTATGTTTCATTCCGAATGGGACAACTTTGATCAACACTTAACAGGAATTACTGGTGCTCCGTTCATCAACACTGCACGAGGAATAATGCTGCAAGAGGTCCAAGGGACTTATACAGTACTCCGTCTCAACCAGCATCACTACCTATCGTTTCTAGGTCTTCTCTAGTAAGAAAACAAGATCCCCCTCAGCTATTCCTGTTTTCCATGTACCAAGAAGACGAGGACCAGTAATGAATTTGGAATACATAGACAAGCCTACCAAAAAATAAAGTTGCATTTGCTAAAGGACAAATGTTCTACCTGATTTGGATATTATGTCGAAAAGCTTGTGCGAAAGGGAAACAAAGTGTGCCAGCCAGCCTTTGGTGGCTTCATTTCTGCAACAGGGATTGCACCACTCCGAGGCACTACCATAGATAACTATCCATAGATCCCAGAACCTATCACAGAATATAATGTTGTCAAAGAATTACTTAAGTGGTGTGAACAAGCTACAAAAGAGGTTGGCCAATTATATACTATAACCACATTTGACTTTGGGGTATGTATGAAAGCTCTGCCATTGACTTGGGACACTCCTGCTGAATACAAAAACCACATTGTTTTAATCGGTGCTTTCCATACCATTATGAATTATTTGAACATGATCGGTCATAAGATGGCTGTATCTAGATATGCTGAATCGCTTATTGAAGCTGGTCTTGTTACGTCGGGGTGTGTTGAATGTCTCATTTCTTTTTATCAGTGGTCATTCAGATAAAAGATTATTCATTCTCAATCACACCATAACTCATTTTTGTAAATAGACGCCATTTTTTATAGTGTTAATGTTCATAAGTGTTGGTCTGGCGCATATTGGATTCTGTAGCTCGTTTTTGAAGGCAACAGTTTCTTTACACACGGACAATCCAAAGAGTGTCCACTTTCTTTCAATGTTAACATGTCAATTCAATGTTAACATGTCAAACTTGTTAGAAGACACTTTGAAGCATATAAAAATCTTAGTTTTAGTAAATCCTGGGAGAGGGGCCATACTGATCACCCCTACGTACCCTACTAGCAGCACGTGGTGGGCAATAATCATTGCTCTCTCTCTCTCTCTCTCTCTCCGAGAGGAAAAAGGGCATTTTCTGTTGCCCTTAAAGTCAAAACTCAAGGGCTAACGAGAACGGCCGGAACTGCAGCTACTGAAACATTCCCTGTCTGCGGTTCACCACAAAGATTTTTTCCTCTTCCTTTTTTAAATGGAAACTGTTAGGACCAAAACATTTCCCTCTCAGAGGTAGGGCGCTGAGAATTCAGTTATGGGTGATTTTTCTTTCAGCTTTTGTTGCCTGAAAAATTTTGTGGGAATAGGTAGACCGAACTGGCTATTCAAATATGGGAGGTTGGAGTCAGGAAAGGCATCCGTCCGCAAATCAAGTGCCGAAACAAATCATGCAATGAGCCGTTCAGTGATAGTTGAAATGGATGAGAGACAAAGGAATAGACACAAGGACACCACAAGAAAGAAACACCTGGAAAAGACTCATTAAAAACGACGATTCCGACTAGGGATTCAGTTGAGAAGAAGAATAAGAAGAAGGCGAAGAAGCTCTAAGATTTATACATCAGCGAATATGTACAGCGATGTAAAGTAAAATGATTATCTTTCATGGGAGAAACCTCCTCCGATAACCTATCATGACCTGCGTCAAAGATAAATATAATTTCTCCATCGAAGCCAACTGTACTATTCATTTCAGCGGAGACTGCGCAAAGGGATCTGGTAATTACCCACAATTTTCACCACGATGGATATTAACCATCAGCTAACGACCCTGTTAAAATTCTGTTGTTAAGTGAATACCTCGGATTTCAGAATGGCTACCATTTATTTTGAAAGCTAGAGAGCAAAAGCTGACCTGAGCAGAACCGCTCTCTTCGGCAATTAGAATTTTGGAGATTATAAAGATGAGCTCTCGGTCTTCCTTCTTAAATGCCAAATATTTTGCTCCTGTTTCTATAGCACAGAAAACAACGACCTTTGTCCCGTCATTATCGAGCATTAGCAGCAGAGCAGTTCGGGGTGGCTGCTGACTCAACGAGGCTTCTCTGATCAGGAAGGAAGGCGTCGATATTCTGAGGTCAATGGCACAAAAGTCGGCTCTGCATAACTCTTCTGGGCATTTACCTTGCTTGTGACAAGCTCTCATGACTCAACAAGGTGTTATCAGTTACTCTTTGCTCGTCACTCGTTTTATAGTTTTAATTCGCCAAGATGACGTTAAAAATAGAACAATATGGAGTTTTTGCTACTTAAACACAGGCGCCTCACAAACTTTGTTTCACTAGCTTAAAAGACATTTACCATGTTGTTTTATTGTCAAAGATATTTGGTGCGCAAGGCTTTACGTGTATTAGAAAGAAAGGGTTAGAGGCAGAGATATCCTAAATAAAGATAACACTAATACGTACTGCAAGCAGAATCTGAAGGTCTATCTTGGGATTATGAATTTGAGACTGGACGAAAATTTGAATGGAAACGCGTGCACAGACAGGTTTCTGCTTGTAAACTAAGTGAATTCCTTAAGCGTTTACCAGAACTGACTCATTTATTTTGCCTTGTCGGTGGTCCTCCGAAATATTTACACCTCCGAAATATTGAAAAATTAAGTGAAAATGCCAGCAACAGAAAAATGTAAATTATATATGAGCTTTGGTATCAGAATATGGTAATCTCGTTTTTGTTTGAACTAATATGAGAACTACAATACAGGAGTTTTCAACAAAAATCTGTTTTATTTCTTTATTTTATTTCTCCGTTGACTACTTTCAGGTGGGAGGGGAGGGGAGTGGGGGAGGGGAGGGATCGTTGGCGTTGTGGGAACTCAAGCAGTTGATATGTCCAGCTGATATCACCGACATCTCCTTTAACTAACTATATTGTAGACCATTGATCTACGATGTTAACATAAGCATACTGAAAATTAAAAAAAAAATAATAGACGTCAAACAGATAAATAGCCTACATGCATTCATACACCGTAATTGAGCTCAGATAACAGGGGTCGTTGACACTTTTTTTTTCAGAATGCGTATAAATATTTGATTTCTTAAAAGAAAATCTGTGAATCTTAAGGAGACTAATGCGAACATAAGGACTAACTTAAAAAATTTTCGTAGATTTGCAAACTCTAGTATACACAAACCCCCCATATATACACACACGAGTGTGTGTGCGTGTGTGTGTTTGTGTATCTGAATGAGATGTCGTGATAAAAACTGGACGGGTGAGTTACTGGGTCTATATGCCTTCCTCTTGACTCTGCAGTTCTTCAGTCACACACACACACACACACACACACACATATAGACCTGTAACTCACCCGTCCAGTTTTTATCACGACATCTCATTCAGAGAGAAACAAACACACACACATATGAAATATGAAAAAGTCAGTGAGTTAACAAGCGTGCATGGAAACCACCCAAAAGTTCCTGAGGAATGCTGAATATGTTGCTGTCGTGTTTCCTCAGTAAGAAAGCTCGTGCCAGACGTTTCTAAAGCAGGGAGATCATGACTTGACACAACAGGTATGTTCTCAGGAAGTTACAGATTCCGGTGCAGATGTACGTGTCCGGGTGGTGTGGGGTCTCAAGCAATAAATGGGAGGAAATGGGAAATGGAAGTGCGTTACAAGATCGGCCGAGTATGACAGTGCACAGCTCTCAGAGTTTGAGACCTGTGGTGAAGTAAGATCAAATTCCAACGGTCTGAGAAACTGTTGGAGGTGAGACTCATCAAATCTATTGACCAAACTGTAAACTGACTGATTTTTTTTATCATATGTCTTTTGATCTTGGTTAACGTGGGAGGAATTCCCATCTTTTCCTTATTCTTATATATTTTGTTTACTTCATTGCTATATGTATTTTGGTTTTAAGTAACATGGAAAGAATTCCCTTTATTTTGCATTTCTATATTTTAAGAAACTAAAGGAAGGATTTCATTGTCTTCCTCAGATGTTTCGCCATTTATAGAGGTCAAGAATGTACTCAGTAGGGATATAATTGACTCTGACCTAATTTTATGACATGTGCAAGTTATTATAGAATATGACTACATCAGTTAGGTCAGTTTGGGTCACTGGGAACTAAGTTGAGTAATGATTTCATTTGAAATTTGTCAAGATTGAATAAGATTGAATCACATTTACCTTTGCTATTTAGCCTTGTTAAATTTTCTAGAGAATAAATTATTTTGGGTAAAGCGTGTTTCGTTGTAGCCTTAGAGAGAGAGAGAGAGAGAGAGAGAGAGAGAGAGAGAGAGTCTATCGGGGAGGGGACTCCTGCTTTCTGCCAGGTCATCAGCAGGGCTACCTAACATAAGGGGAGAGACGGAGACGACCAGACTTTACAGAATCAGGTAAGAAAGACGTTCTGCAATTTCTTTTTGGTAATACATAGATATATAGAGCCAGTACCTCACCCGTCCAGTTTTTGTCACGGCATCTCATTCAGACACACACACACATACATACATACATACATATATACACCCAGTACCTCACCCGTCCAGTATTTGTCACGACATCTCATTCAGACGCTTAGATGGAAGCTCATTCTGTGACCAAAAGTGCGATGGCTTCATTGGCTCAAGTAGGCTGATGGGAACGGGAGTTTCTCAGACTGTTTTACGTTGTCTTCATTTTGCGTCAAGTATTTCAATTCAATCGAAGAAAAATATCCTGGTTTTTATGCAGCATCTTTGACAAAAGAAGGGGAGGACAGACATACACAGTACGGCACATGAAACCTTTTCTCTCTACCCCAAAGTTATAATTCCATAATTCACTGATGACACCTCAAAGTAAATTCTTCATCACCTAAGGTTCTTCATTCTAAATCACGATTTACTGAGACCCTATGGATACTTTATATTCATCAGCATCGGTGTGTCATAATTGGTTGAACAAATATTCTGCTTATTAGTGATGGATATGAAGACGGCAGCCTGTCTTAAAACGTTTCTTCTCAAATCCCCAAATTGTAAATGATCAGTGAAATCTGGCTAAATTTCTAGTGAGGGCTCGTATATTGCATAACCTGAGAAAACTATGACTGTGGCATAATTCTTTTCTAACGTTATTTACACGACGGAATGTTTTATAATAAAGCTTATTATTAAACTTTTAATGTAACTTATAAATTCATTGCTGTCTCATGAAGTGCCATATTTTCGTGCTATGCAAACAGACCCCCTTATACAGTAATACTCCGTGAGACTGAAGCAATGTTTTTAATGATCAAATCATCAGATTTGATGTTTCATTCTGCTAATTAAGAGCAATTAAGGATACAAGAGGCTGTGTTTAGGAAGTCCCATAGATATATAAACAGACACACATCAGTTATGATTTAACTACAGCGTCGCTTATTCTTCCTGGAAATTCATTATGACAAAGTCACTCTTCATTTTTGGAGCCTTGAACTAAAAAGGTTCAGCATCTACGAAAGAAAGGAAAAGGAGGGTTAAAAATATGTCTTACTAGGTGAAGGGCATGGGGCTCCAAGTCCGACATGAGGTGCCCTCTCCAGGAGGCCTTCCAAGGGGGTAACCCCCACCACCACCCACAGGGCAGCCCACTTACGTACCCTTCACAATTAAGTCTTCATCACTTTTTAATCACTTTTTCTTTATAGTCGGAATTAATGAAAGGGAAATTAGTAAATCTGGGTTTGAAAACTTTGTCTGAAGATAGTAATAAGTTAGACTTTAGATTCATAAATATAAACATTTATAATCTATTTTTTCATTAAGCCCTTTCCAGACTACTCAACTAACGCTCTCTAAATTTCAAAAGATCTCTCTCCTTCTCTCGAGCCAAGCGGATCATACCTTAGAGAAATAACACACGAAATATCGGTTTATTTCTGTTCCTTTATTGCAGGAGTATTGACGGGCTGTCAGAGAGTATTGGCCTCTGGAAGCGTCAAACAGAATAAAACCGAAAAGGAAGTTTCGCCTTTGGGACATAAAAGGTGTCACACTTTATTAAAACTGGAAAAGAAAAAGAACTGAAATCTCCCAAATCTATGATTTTCGTGACACTTATTGATTCAGCCTTCTGCTCTGTTTTTATTTGCCTTTTTCTCAAATTATGCTCTTAAATATGCAATCAAAGTTTTCTCGTACTGAACATCATTTTCTTTTCGTATTTAACAGTGCTTATTATCTCTTTGCGTTATTGCTTCTTCTATATATGGACATTCTATTACATCTCATGAAAATTTGCATACATTAAGGATAATCATAATACTAATTATGACTTTGCTCTTACGACAATTCTGAGGACACTTTCCCTTTTCACTAAATAAAGGTTTTAGATTATGAGGTTTCTCTTTCGCTAAAATGGTTTTTTCCTTAGGCCATAAACATTAGCTTCGTTCTGTTGCAAAGCAGAACCTGGGCTCTCTTCTGACCTTTCACCGCTGGAACTGTCCAGGGTCATCCGTTAGGAAGCGCGGCGCCTACCGCTCAATGCATTTCCACTTCTGGACATCAGTCTCTTTAGGCCAGTGGAAGGTCCTAAAAGGGATCTTCCATTTTCAAAGGAACCCTTTTCTTGTTCAGGTGATTCATTTGATCAGGTGAGGCGAGAATGTCAACATTTCCTTGTTCAATAAAATGCTGAAGCATTCAAGTAAACGAGATAGAGAAAATTGTTAGTATTCACTCTCATTTACAAGAGACTCAGACAGACATAAGACGTGTAAACAGTCACGCATAATAGGCCTCCATATATAGAAATCAATATGAAAAAGAATTAATTTAACTATCGTCTCTTACTTATTCTTGTTTCAATTAGCCAGTTTCTCCCTCACTAGAGAATTAGCGTTCTCACTGTCTCGAATTTTCCGTCGACTTTAATAATTCCTTTTAGTAGTTGACAAACAATATAATAATAATAATAATAATAATAATAATAAATAATAATAATAATAATAATAATAATAATAATAATAATAATAATAATAATGGCATTTTCCGCCTTCAAAGATCAGCTCATGAAAATCAACCATTTCTCTGAACACTAAATTTCACTCAAGACAAATTTGTTTAACTTTATTCATCAATATGAAGACTTACAAATCAGCCTGAATATGATTTAAGGAAAGCCTGAATATGATTTAAGGGGAAAAGGAGTAAAAGCGCCTGGATATATATATATATATATATATATATATATATATATATATATATATATATATATATATATATATATATATATATATATATATATATATATATCAGTTAAAAGAATCGCTTCTTTTCAGAGACCATCGCTGTCTGGGAAGGTCGCACGTAGTCTTAATGGATCTCCTCACTCTCTCTTTTCAAAAAGGTTTGCAGAGAAAGTTTCAGGAGGCCCTTTCATGCGAGGCCGAAGATATTTCGCTTTCTTGCAAAATGAAATTCTGCAAACAAACAACGATCTGTGGTCTGAAACTGCGTCCAAGGAGGTACAGTTCCTAAATATATTGGACTTGTGAGGAAAATGTTGCTTGTCAGTTACTAACAATAGCTTATGGATTTCCCAAATTTAGCTGCCCACATCACAGGGACTAAAAGAATTATGGTTAATATATATCAGTTCAATAAAACATATCCCCAAACATATTTTGATTTACAGAAAAGACTGATAAGCATCTCAGCATATGCGAAATCTCCCATCTTTGTTAGAGCTACTCAGAGTTTGGTACAGTGATGATTGCAAGAAGAATTCATCACCATACGGGTATAGTGAGGCAGATAGATAGAGAACAAGAGAAACCCTTAATACACATAGGTATCTCAAGAAAAACTTCACTCTATTCTCTGACAAACTCATCTTGTAAAGCTCAGTTGACCATGAATCCCCGATGCAGCATATGTCCACAACATACTCATTTGCTTACACAGGTGGAGTCGAGCCACCCTTTACACACTGCGACACTCATCTCCAGCTGATGCTTCCTTGGGAAGTCAACACCTTGATCACACCATCTGGCGAGCCCTCTAGGACTCCCGCTCCCCTTTCCTAAAGACCTTCCGAATGAGGCTCTTATTATCACCCTATTTGCCCGCTGTCTATCCAGCCAAGTCTAATGAAATCAGGGACAAACAAGAAAAATTATACGAAATTCATCTGTGCAGTATTTCATCCTGTTCAGTTTTCTTTTTTTATGTCGGAACTCACGTACCTAGAAATAATTTTACTTAATACATACAAAAGAAATGCCGCCAAACAGTATAGCTTCATTATGTGATAAATATAATACTGCTTTATTCGACTGCGCTTTCATATTATTTCGTTATACGACGAACTTCAGCTGTACTGGTAATTTTGTAACAACCAGGCAGCAGAAAACTATTTTATACTGCAATCAAATTCCCATACTTTATGAATTCATTTAAAATTGATTACAGAAATTCAGAAGTGTCCTCTCGAAAAGTGCGAGATCCCAGATCGCGAGGAGTTAATTCCCAGTCACCTGTGACAGACTGACTGACTTGACAACGAAAAATCCATTAAAAGACCCGACGTCGACAGTGATCTTATTATCGTCTGCTTAATGAATCTTCTCTGTCCTGACATCCGGTGCTCATTTGTTTCTCAGTTATCAGTTGTTTGTTCGCTAACTGCAAATATATCTAAAAAACTATATGTAATGTTGAGATTTACGTTTATTATTATCTGATTCTGATTAGTATTTAATAAACTGGCACAGAAACCGTTACGCAAAATTATCGTATTGGTTGATCTTTGTTGAAGCAGTGGTATATATTGTGTAAACAAGCCATTGGAGACGATAATGAAGTGGAAGTGAACCCATGTTGATAATAACAACCCTTTATGCAGGAGAAGGAAACCTCGGATTTCTGCTTTCTCATTTAGTACAAAGATATTGGTCGTTCTGGCAAACACCTGTCATTTTCATGTCGAAAGGAGTTTTATTTCTTTTCTCAGAGAGAGAGAGAGAGAGAGAGAGAGAGAGAGAGAGAGAGAGGAGGCTTGAAACAGGACAAGAATCGCAGCCAATCTCCCGCTACGAAAAGGGTAATTATTCATCTAACTTGAGGACTTCTGAATTTTTTTAAGATTCTTTCTATTACAAAAAAAATCACTAGTGTGATTTAGAGAGGAGCTTATTCTGAAGATTACCTAACGTCTCCCTTAGACCGATACACAATATCTAAGCGCAAAAAGTGGTAGATAGATTGACGGAGACCTAATTAAATTTTTCTCACAGACATCTAAGCAGAAAGAGGAACACGAAGTTAATTTCGTTAATGTCTAAATCTTAGAGTAAATGTTATTACTGGTTTTGTTTCAAGGTTAGAAGTAAACTGAAGGATAAAAACGTCTAAAGAAAATCTTTATCTAAGGAAAATCCCCCTCTCCCCT
>NC_089787.1:6813371-6830871 GCF_040412425.1 Macrobrachium rosenbergii
GTCCTTTAATATCAATTCACTTTACCTCAGAAGTAATATATTTTCATATATGTTACCGAAGAGAATTTTAGTTGATAATAAGTCCACCGTCCGTGAGGTCAGAACCAGCGACGGACGAGGAATCAGGACTACAGTGACACACTAACCAGTCGGCCACAAGAGGGTATAAGTGAATACCATCTCCCATCAACCCACCCGTCGAACTCAGGTGTTTTGCGTTTGGAGACGATATCCACCCACCTCTGCCATGTTGACCGTGTAGTGCGTTTGTCGCACGTAGCCATATTATGACTATTTATCACATCACCGTGATTCATATACAATCGAAAGCTACAAACGTCCTTTAATATCAATTCACTCTACCTCAGAAATAATATATTTTCATATATGTTACCGAAGGGGAATTTTAGTTGATAATAAGTCCACCGTCCCGTGGGGTCGAACCAGCGACGGACGAGGAATCAGGACTACAGTGACACACTAACCAGTCGGCCACAAGAGAGGGTATAAGTGAATACCATCTCCATCAACCCACCCGTCGAACTCAGGTGTTTTGCGTTTGGAGACGATATCCACCCACCTCTGCCATGTTGACCGTGTAGTGCGTTTGTCGCACGTAGCCATATTATGACTATTTATCACATCACAGTGATTCATATACAATCAAAAGCTACAAACGTCCTTTAATATCAATTCACTCTACCTCGGAAGTAATATATTTTCATATATGTTACCGAAGGGAATTTTAGTTGATAATAAGTCCACCGTCCGTGGGGTCGAACCAGCGACGGACGAGGAATCAGGACTACAGTGACACACTAACCAGTCGGCCACAAGAGAGGTATAAGTGAATACCATCTCCCATCAACCCACCCGTCGAACTCAGGTGTTTTGCGTTTGGAGCGATATCCACCCACCTCTGCCATGTTGACCGTGTAGTGCGTTTGTCATGCGTAGCCATATTATGACTATTTATCACATCACCGTGATTCATATACAATCAGAAAGCTACAAACGTCCTTTAATATCAATTCACTCTACCTCGGAAGTAATATATTTTCATATATGTTACCGAAGAGGATTTTAGTTGATAATAAGTCCACCGTCCGTGGGGTCGAACCAGCGACGGACGAGGAATCAGGACTACAGTGACACACTAACCAGTCGGCCACAAGAGGGTATAAGTGAATACCATCTCCCATCAACCCACCCGTCGAACTCAGGTGTTTTGCGTTTGGAGACGATATCCACCACCTCTGCCATGTTGACCGTGTAGTGCGTTTTGTCGCACGTAGCCATAATATGACTATTTATCACATCACCGTGATTCATATACAATCAGAAAGCTACAAACGTCCTTTAATATCAATTCACTCTACCTCAGAAGTAATATATTTTCATATATGTTACCGAAGAGGAATTTTAGTTGATAATAAGTCCACCGTCCGTGATATGTCAGACCAGCGACGGACAAGGAATCAGGACTACAGTGACACACTAACCAGTCGGCCACAAGAGGGGTATAAGTGAATACCATCTCCCATCAACCACCCGTCGAACTCAGGTGTTTTGCGTTTGGAGATGATATCCACCCACCTCTGCCATGTTGACCGTGTGGTGCGACAAGCGCTACGCTATCAACATGGCACCGTGATATCATATCCAATCGCAAAAACACCTGAGTTCGACGGGCGGGTTGATGGGAGATGGTATTAACTTTTTCAAACTATCTGTTACCGACTGGTTAGTGTGTCACTGTAGTCCTGATTCCTCGTCCATCGCTGGTCCGACCACGACGGGACGGTGGAATCTAGGACTTATCAACTAAAAATCCCTTCGAATGTAAATGTTATATATGAAAATATATTACCCGTGGAAGTAGAGTTTTGATATTTGGAGACGTTTGTAGCCACCTGATTGTATATTAATCACGGTGATGTGGTTAAATAGTCATAAAAACAAGATTTATATATATAAATATATATATATGGCAGAGGTGGGTGATATAAACGCAAAATACCTAGTTCGACGGGGTGGGTTGATATATATGGTATCAACTTATACCCTCTTTTGGCCGATATATAGTATGTCACTTGTAGTCCTGATTCCTCGTCCGTCGCTGGTTCGATCCACGGACGGTGGACTTATTATCAATAAAATTCCTATATCGGTAACATATATATAAAATATATTACTATACATGAGGTAGAGTGAATTGATATTAAAGGACGTTTGTAGCTTTGATTGTATATGAATCACGGTGATGTGATAAATAGTCATATTATATAACGCATATATAAACGCACTATTTACGCCAACATGGCAGAGGTGGTGGATATCGTCCAAACGCAAAAACACCTGAGTTCGACGGGTGGGTTGATGGGAGATGGTATTCACTTATACCCTCTGTGTGGCCGACTGGTTAGTGTCACTGAGTCCTGATTCCAAAGATCGCTGGTCTGAACCACGGGACGGTGGACTTATTATCAATCTAAAATTCCTTCGGTAAATTATAAAAAATATATTACTTCGTCAACTAGAGTGAATTGATATTAAAGGACGTTTGCGCTTTGATTGTATATGAATCACGGTGATGTGATAAATAGTCATATAAAATGCTGTTACGTATATAAACGCATATATATATATATTCAACGATAGAGGTGTTTGAAATATCGTGGTCCTCTTAACACCTGAGTTCACAAAAACAAAAGTGATGGAGATGGTATTTATTTATACCTTCTCTCTGAGTATTTAATAAATAATCACTGTATCCTGATTACCTGTACGTCATGGTTGACATTCTGAGGGGTACGGATTTATTAATATCAACTAAAAAGTCTGAGACATATAAAAATTATTACCCGAGGTTTGGTCACCTCTCTTCAAGGTGTGTTAGGCTTTGAGATACCATCATAGTTCATGTGATAAATGTTTTCATATATTATTAAGGTCAGACAAAAATTCATGACAAGAAGAAATCAATACCACTGTTTTGAGATACTGTGTCTGAAGCAAACACTTGAAACGATGGTGCCTTGATGGGAAAATGTGACTTCTTCAACAGATAACACATTTTCAGGATCTTTGAGGCCGAAAATACTCCACCAGTTAGTGGTATCATGTAGTCCCTCCATTCCATGGCTGTCCTTTTCACGATGACCACATTAACATTTGGCTTATCAACTAAAAATTCCCAAACATTCAGGAAATTTACATGAAAATATATTACGTCAACTTTGCAGCCCAAATGATGTTAAAGGACGTTTGGCTTTCTGATGTGTATATGAAGATCCGGTGATGTGATAAATGGAGTCATAATATGGCTACGTTAAGAAAAACCACAAAATCACGGTCAACATGGCTGAGGTGGGTGGATATCGTCTCCAAACGTCTTGAAACACCTGAGTTCGACGGGTGGGTTGATGGGAGATGGTATTCAGCACTATACCCTCTCTTGTGGCCGACTGGTTAGTGTGTCACTGTAGTCCTGATTCCTCGTCCGTCGCTGGTTCGACCCAGCTATGATGTGGACTTGACTCAACTACAAATTCCCCTTCGGTAACATATATGAAAATATATTACTTCCGAGGTAGAGTGAATTGGATATTAAAGGACGTTTATAGCTTTCTGATTGTATATGAATCACGGTGATGTGATAAATAGTCATAATATGGCTACGTAGCGACAAACAGCAATACCATCTATTTCATGGCAGAGGTGGGTGGATATCGTCTCCAAAACGCAAAACACCTGAGTTCGAACGGGTGGGTTGATGGGAGATGGTATTCATTATACCCTCTCTTGTGGCCGACTGGTTAGTGTGTCACTTCATAACTCCTGATTCTCGTCCGTCGCTGGTTTCGAACAGCGGGACGGTGGACTTATTATCAACTAAAAATTCCCCTTCCACGAACATATAGAAAACTATATTACTTCCGAGGTAGAGTGAATTGGATATTAAAAGGACGTTTGTAGCTTTCTGATTGTATATGAATCACGGTGATGTGATAAATAGTCATATATATATATATATATATATATATATATACATATATATATATATATATATATATATATATATATATATATATATATATATATATATATATATATATATATATATATATATATATATATATATATATATATATATATAATCAAAATCATCTACCTTTTCCACTAAACTTTTCACCGGTTACAAAAGCCGAAAAATATCCAAACTGCATTCCCAGCCACCAGCCCTTCTAAGGATAAAGTATTTCAGTCATAACAGTATCCATAAAACACTCGAAACGATAAAAAAAAATCACTGTTTGGTGCACCATAAACTATCAACAGCTGCTGTTCATAGCCGTTCTCATTAGCTTTGGAAACTTGACTCAGGAAGCAACAGACAATGGACTGCTCCATGAGTTGAGAGACTCCCAAGATAGAGAGGATAATGAGAGATCTACAACCCAATTTTCTTTTATTTATTATAGCCACGTGCTTCCATAAAAATGTATTTGTTTCTCTATGATCGATGCTTTTTGGTTCAATATTTTTGTTTTTCAATGTGCTTTTGTTATATGTTGATTTTCGAAAATTTCAGTTCGAAATCCCTTTCCTTTATATTGATTGCAGAGTTTTTATGATGAATATTAAAGTTTCCAACGTCAATTGTCCAGTATACATTAAGTAACGTATTTAGCTTTTCAGTTTATTTTTTCTTATTCCTTCATTTAGTTTTTTCGGAATTATGCAGTTGCCCTGTTGGAGCAGCGAAGATAATCTAATCTTTTCTCACTCAGAAATTTCATGTTTAAGGACAACAATAACTTTTCAAAACCTTATCTTAGACCATGAAACAGTTACCAACTTAAAGACTTTCTCCATTCTCACTTTACTCGGAATAATAATAATAATAATAATAATAATAATAATAATAATAATAATAATAATAATATGTACAATAATGGAATCTTTCTGGCGTTAATACAAATCTATATTAGAAATATATATACAAAAATGAGAGCTCTCAATCTTGCTCGACTCTCCTTCTCATCCTGACTAAAACACTTCAGCAGTCATGGAAGTAAAAGTTTTGAAAAACAAATAATTTAAAATGGCCACTTGAAGATACCCAATTCAGTAGCTCAGGTAATGATACCTTAGTTTTCCTTAGGTAAACCGGCTAGCCTCCTCGAGCACCTAGCGCCCTCTCATACACGATCTGACTTTTCCTTTGTTAAAGCCAGTTTTTTGCCAGAAAGACTTTTCAAAATTCTGTCCATTGCACATGGCCGAAGTGTTGCACTGCAGAGCGCTTTGAGCAAAGACATCAGACTCCGTCTGGGGTGAGTAACGTGTACCACGACTGCCAGGGATATGATTGTGACAAGATCGACGCAAAGAGCCAGTGCACTAGTTTTATTGTAAGAAACTCAAGTATGGCATATGTATAGCATAAAAAATAACTTTTATATTGCTAAAGTAATAATGTTTGGGAATACATGAATGAAAACATTTCCTGGAATATACAGAGATCGTGAACATGAGGATTATAATATGCTTATAATAAGAATAAAAAATAACTTTATATCTATTGGATATATCGTCATAATTTCATATTTTAAATGTTAGCTATTATACAGGGTGTTTCGAAATTAGAGGCCTCCCCCCTCTACAGCATAAACTAAAGTTGATATGCACAAAAACAAAAGTAATCCAGAACAGGTATTTATTTAAGCTATTATGCTTTAAAACAATGCCAGTGCAGTTCCTGTAGACTGTGCTTCTGATATTGTGTAAACTTTTTAATGTTGTTATTAGGAGCCTCAGTGTAGAAAATACGTTTAGTTTTGTCAAATGCTTTATTAACAAAATGTTTGGGGTAACATAGTTTCAAAATAATATTTTTAATACGTTCAAGTTCTTTGTCCATAAGTCTGAATCTACGCTTGGAGTGTTTGTAAAATGTACCAACTAAAATATTAGTTTTTACCTCTTCACTATGCTAAGAAAAGAAGTGAATGTACATTTCTGCGTTAGTTTCATTCCTGTAAACTATAAACTTGAAGCTAAACAAATTTGGGTCATAATATACTAAATTATCTAAAACTGGCAGCTTATTCTCGATTTCATGTTCAGTAGTCAATTGAATGGAGTGGCAAAATAATACAGACATATCTAAAACAAAACTATCAAAATGACTTAAAATAATGAAGATATCGCCAGGTATCTCATTCAGATTATAGGCTTTCAAGCAGAATCACGGTTATTAAGAATTTCGTTTTCTGCAAATTCCATGCACAAGTCTGCTAGTATAGGTGACAAAGGAGAACCCATCGCAGCACCAATTTTTTTCCGAAAACCCTCCCCATTAAAAGAAAAAACTGTGGATGAAACACAAAGGCGTATTAAGTCTAAAAACTGTTCACTCATTTATAGGAAAGTTTACATTGCCACTACCTGACTGTTCAAGTTTTTCGTAATACAAACCAAGAGGTGGCATTAGCAAATTACAGCTACTCTCTATTGACCATCTTGCCTTGAATATCACTCTGTTTCTAAGCCTCTCTGTGAAGTCACTCAGAACGGATTTGATGAGTACTGGAAACTGCCCAGTAATGGGCTAAATTGTCTAGCTAAAGAATCAACCCAAACAGCTTTGCGATTCACAGGTGGCTATTATAGACGTAGCAGTGAAGCTTTATGGATTTTTGGTAGGCATGTGTTATGGGAAGGTTGGGCATTTTGTTAGAAATTTTGCTCAAAATTAACTGCTTCTGCTCTTTCTTCAATGAGTTTAGATATTTTGTATACTTTTCTGTTGAATTTAATTGTTAGGAAATTACTATAGGTAATTCTGATAATCTGAAGTGTATCACATCACTAAGCCAGACGTTGGCTTTATAAATATAAGGGTTCGTATTCATAATTACCATATTGATTGTGAATCAAAGTACTGCGCAGAAAGGGGTGATGCCCATTAGATTCAGTGAGCACAGAAGATCTCCAGCTCGTTAAAAATAAGGCCTTGTCAACCATAGTTGAAACAAGACCATTACATAATGTCACGTTATGATGTTTTGCGAACCGCTGGTTCCCCGCTGTTCCTTTAGGATTGCTGCCTCCTTACCTTCAAGCTTTTTTTGTTTTGATAAGCTTTCGCCGGTGAGCTGCCGTTTTTCTCTGTCTTGAGCTGGCCCGGTAGGGCAGCTAAAGTAGCGGCAGTGGCAGCAGCAGCAGGTAGTTTTTGGAGTCGACGCTGGTCGAGCTTTGAGCAGCAATACACGCCAATGGCGGAACACGTCAGAGAGGTGGAGGTGACTATGAGTAGTCGTGTGACCAATGAGCTGCTCATCTTTTTTTGATGACAGCGTGAGGCTGTCCTGATGTTCTATCGGGGTTTTCTGTTGGTGGGTTTTTGTCTCCTGTTGCACCAGCTGAGGGCTGTCTGGTGCCCGATGGAGGATGTATGTTTGTTTTTTTTTTTTCTGCCTGCTGTTGTTTATTTTTGCCTTTTTTTTAAGCTACTTTTTGTTTATTTAACTTGATTTTGTTTAGTGCTGCCTTTTGGCTTTTTTTTTTGTATTTATGGTTTTTATCTTTTTACCAGACCTGACTCACTTGTAAATACTTGTAAAAATAAATTAATATTAAGCTTTCTTTATTGTTTTTTTGTTTTCTCCTCCTTGTTTGTTGCATCTGTCAGTCATGACAGCCCTGTCCTGGAGTATGCTAAAGAATCTGCATAATGACCCACTCGGGTCGTTGGCAATGGCGACCGTGACAGGATGGCTCTCTGTTTTGGCTGGCGAAGAAATACGGCATTGGAGGGAGTTGTGTAAAAAAAAATAGCCAATTTTTTTTCTTTTAGAACGAGGTGTCGATGTTATGATGGCGGAACCGCTGGTTCCCGCTCGTTCCTTTGTGATTGCTGCCTCTTACCTTTAAGTTTTTTTGTTTTGATGTTTTCGTCGGTGAGCTGCCGTTTTTGTCTTGAGTCGGGTTCAGGGGCAGCGAAAAGTAGCGGCAGTGGCAGCAGCAGCAGGCAGTTTTTTGGAGTCGACGTTGGTCGAGTTTTTGAGCAGCAAATTGGAGCACGCCTACGAAGTGGAGCACGACGTAGAGGTGGAGTGTGACCATGAGTAGTCGTGTGACCACGAGCTGCTCATCTTTGATGGACAGCGTGAGCCGTCCTGATGTTCCATCGGGGGTTTTCTGGTTGGTGGGTTTGTCCCTGTTGCACAGCTGAGGGCTGTCTTGGTGCCCCGATGGAGGATGTATGTTTGTTTTTTTTGCCTGCCAAGTGTTTATTTTTGCCTTTTTTTTAAGCTACTTTTTGTTTATTTAACTTGATTTTGTTTAGTGCTGCCATTTGGCTTTTTTTTTGTATTTATGGTTTTTATCTTTTTACCAGGCCTGACTCACTTGTAAATACTTGTAAAAATAAATTAATATTAAGCTTTCTTTATTGTTTTTGTTGTTTTCCTCTTTGTTTGCTGTATCTGCCGTCAGTCGACACCCCGTCCTGAGTATGTTAAAGAACCTGCATAACGACCCACTCGGGTCGTTACACAAACTGAAACGGCTCGAAAGTCATTTTTAACAACAAAGATACAGTACAGGCATCGGGGTTGGTCGAGAGAGCTGTCACAAGCAGCGGTGGTGGTTGTGTGGAGGGCAACAAACCTTCCACGCAAGCGGATAAATTTACGGATGACCTGATATGTAGACAGTATATCAGATGTTTTAAGATCAGCATTTTTCATTCAGCTGAGAGTCATTTAACCACATCTGATGCTGCTGCTCTCCTTTCGTTCAGGTAACACGGTTGCACTCACCAACCCAAGTTACAGGCACCAAGCTGCTCTGGACAATCATCGGAGTCACTCCATTGATGAACCACACTGTATACTCGAAGAGGTCAACTTGGTGCATTCGCTGAGAACGACGGTATTACCTGAAAGACGAAATTGACTATCTTCAAATTACAACCGGTTTTCTTCCGTTAAAAACAAGTTTTAAATTGTTATTTATTTTTTCTATATATATATATATATATATATATATATATATATATATATATATATATATATATATATATATAAAGAGCAGTAAACATATATATATATATATATATATATATTATATATATATATATATATATATATATATATATATATATTCTACATTAATATGAATTCAATAGAAAACGTGTAATTTCTAGAGCATGTTGATCTATTAAACTAAACAAAAATACTATGCAGCGTCGAGGCAGAACATTTTATACATACATGTGAGCACACATATGTATGTATGATAATACATACACACACAAACACACACATATATATATATATATATATTTATGTGTATTTATATATATATATATATATATATATATATATATATATATATATATATATATATATATATATATATAAATACACACACACACACACACACACACACAATAATGGAGTCAATCGTGCAAAACGTTTTACAGAAAAATGGGTCCTAGTTTTCAAAACTGAAATGCCAGGTACTGATTTTACTAAAATGATCCCTGGCTTTTGTAGATGACCTTGCAGAAATGAAATTAAATAGAATAATAACTTTTCAATCGTAAAATTGGCGGGGTGGGTGGGGAGCAACTTTCCAAATTGGATGAGGTGAAAGTTTTTCAACTGGCTTACCAAACCAGCCTTCGGCATTCTGCCAGAGATAAAACTGAAGCTGGATAGGCGACAATGTCGTGAAAATGAAAATTGATGAATAATAATAAATGCTTCTATGATGAACTGAGCAAACCTACAAACTACATACTAGGAGTGATATGAAGATGAGTGAAAACGATGAAAATTATTGGTTCCAGAATGAAGGAAAGGATTTTTTCAGTTTAATAAATATCTCTTATGGCTGTTAACGGGTTTGTTAAGCTTTCCAGTAAATCAGTAGAGAAAGATAAAATTGAATGAAGCCCAAATAATAATGCTAATACACAACAAGCCGGACAGAATCAATTAAAAAAAAACTATGATTTTGTGAAAAGTGAAAGTGAATAAAAAGCTATACACAGAGAAAACAGAGGAAAATTAAAATGCTTAACAATAAACAGGATAAAAGCTCATTGTATTTAGAAAAAATAAAAAATAAAAACAAAAAATAATGTTTTACTCACTACTGCCGATGCAAGGCAGAGAACTTGAAAAAATTAAATTATTCATAGTAAACATTTGTATTAATAATCATATTGCAGTATATTCTGCCATTGTTATTAATGTCAGCCATTGAGTTTCCGTTATTCATCTTCCTTCTTCTTCTTTCTTTCTTCTTTAACTTTGGTAACGGCAATTTATGATCCAGTGCAAAGTAGTTGACTCCAACCAACTGAGTATGCTTCAGCTGCAATATTAGGCGGCGTGTGCAGGGGGATCCCAATGACAGATATTCTGTATTTCAGCGTCAGTGCTAAAGATAAAACTATATTACAGGAACTACATTCACCAAAAATATGTAGAAGATGAGAAGGCCCCCAGAAAAATAATAAAAGAAAATGTAACCTCTACTGCAGAAGATAACAAAATTAATCTGATGATATACTGTGAAAATAAGAAAACATAACACTTATTGCTTAAAAACAACCCTGGGCCCCAAGAAACGTCTTTGAAGAGCAGCAATCTCATCTACGAATTTACATACCCGGTGGAAAGCTGCCACCACTCTTATATCGGGATGACCACTACCAAACTCTCTAAGCGTCTCTCCTGTCACCTCCAAGAAAGGGCCATTTTTAATCACTACGAGCAAAAACATCAAAGAAGGCCCGAGAGAAGAACCTGTAAAGGGCGCCAAGATCACTGACCAGGCACGGACTGCCGATTTACGGTTTCTCGAGGCACTCTGTATTTTGGAAAAAAAGCCAAACATCAACACGGTGAAGGAAACAAAATTTCTCCCTACCGCATACGGAGAAATTTAAGAAACCAGCCGACGCCAGACACCGACGAGAGAGAGAGAGAGAGAGAGAGAGAGAGAGAGAGAGAGAGCCAGCACCGGACACAGGCGGCATATTACCTGAACGACCTATGATCCCGGCTAACAGCCACTCCCAAATTCCAACACCGATTAGGCCCAAAAAATCTCAACGCCTCCGGGACCGCCTTCGTCACCAACCCGTGGCCAACCAAAACGCAGCTGAATAACCGACCCGGCAACTGTACACCCACCGCCCCACCCCAGCTTGCTAACTTGCCTACCCGTGTAGCCTGCATGCCATTCCATTTACTCTTTGGAAATAAACGCCAGAGCGCGTTTGAAACGTCAGAGGAAATAAACGTAAGAAAACTGAAATCTTTGCATGTCCTTGGGAAACCTGATCTACCAGCTACCGGCTGAGGAAAGAAGGTAATACGAAGAAAAGAGAAAACTTTGTATAAATTAAATGCCGTGGAAACAGCTATAATTTCTAATTCAACTGCCCTCAGAAAAGGTCTCCTCCACACACACACACACACAATAATAATAATAATAATAATAATAATAATAATAATAATAATAATAATAATGACATTGCTATGGAGCAAGGGATTAGTTAGAATAATAATTTTCATACGTGATAAAAAGCAAAAGAGAAGATAATTTCAAAAGTGTTTCCACCAGTTTTTGTATGAATCTTATTTCTTTGATGTTAACATTTGAATCTGCCTCCATTTAGATCATTTAAACTATTCAAACGTCTTTCTAGAAAGTTCAGACCACTAGCGGAGAAACAAATTAGGATGAAAATATAAGATCATTCATATTTATCAAGTAATAAAGAAAATAAAGATTTACCTTAGGTACTGACACTGATGGATTCCCAACTTCCCTTTGGATATAGAAATTTAAAAAGGATCTCGAAATACGATTCGTAATATATAAAACATCTCACAAACTTTCTTCAGCATAAATTGAAACCACAAGCACGTCGCTCAACCACGCAGAAAGTATACCATAGAAAACAAAACTATTTAAAAGATAAGTCTTTGAACATGAGGAAAACGTGTTTGTTCAGTCGAGTAAAAAGTGGAAAAAAGAAAACGAAAAACTTGAGAGCGAGGTTCCTTTTCGTTCGGTCTCTCTCCTCTTTTTATTGGTCATTTTTCCTTCTGTGTCGAGATTACTTTTAGCAGCAAATCCCTTTAATCTCAAAGACCAGGTACAACACTGTTACAGTTTTTCTCGACCACAGGACAACGATTTCCACACACACACGCACACACAGACACAAAGAGAGAGAGAGAGAGAGAGAGAGAGAGAGAGAGAGAGAGAGAGAGAGAGAGAGAGAGAGGGGGGGGGCGTTTGCTAACGGCAGCCCTTGGATGGACATGAAAAACACAGTCACATCTTCCAGAGGAATCTGATTCAGTTCCACGAATATTGCATGAGAGGTGTCCTACGAATCACCTCCACGCATCCTGCATGACACAGGTGTATATAAGCACTTCTGTGAATCCTTCTCTTAGGAACACTGCTAATCCCCTCAATGGATCCTGCATCAGACTGACTAAGCACGCTCATAAATCCTGATTATGAATGACACCTTATGAATCATGAGTAGGACTAATTACGAGGCTACCATGAATCCTGTTTACAACGTTAATGACTTGCATTTATCAATTATAAGAATAACTGTTCTATGAATCTTGAATTAGAATGAATTATCATCTCTGTGAATCCTGCATCAGAATGGTAGTACACCACTTCCATGAAATCGCCAGAAGTGAGACTAATCCCACCGCGAATCCTGCAACAGCATAACTAATCATCTCCTCAATTCATGCATTCCAATAACTAACTTCAATGAACCCTTACTATGGCAGTTAAATCTTTCTATGAATCCTGCATTTGTAGGATTAACCATTCATGTGAATCCTGTATTAGAACCCTCTATCACGAATCAGAAAGGTTAATTCTATAAATCCTGTATTCAGATACTAATCCTATCCTGCATTAGAAGGACTGACCACTTCCATGAATCCTGCAACGCAAGGACTGAATGACTCCCATGAGTCCTGCTCCAAGAAAGACAAATCACCCCTAAAAAATCAATCCCCTAAGTGATAAGGATCCTAACTACCACCTCCATGAAGAAAGGCCCTGGCAATCACTTCCACGAATCTTGCTTCAGAAAACTGAGATTTTACCGTGTATATGTGATATATATATATATATATATATATATATATATATATATATATATATATATATATATATATATATGTGTGTGTGTGTGTGTGTGTGTGTATAGTATAAAGTATATATATAGGAAGTTTAGGGACATCATAAGAAGGAACGGGAGGAGAGAATTTCTGATCAAGAACCAAGTGGATGATTTTGGAGATTAGTTTGGTTGGTAAGCAATGATTGTTAATGTACTGGATTAAAAACACGATTGCTCACAATATTCCTAACTTGAAAACCAGCTGGGGCCCCTTTTTCAACAAGTTTCATCTTCAACTTCTTCTTAAGGTTTTATCCCGACGTGATGCTATTGTAGTTCTGAGGTCAGATAAGGGGAGAGGCCTTGTGATCCTTGACAAGGACCATTATATCAACAAAACGCATAAATGAGTAAATAAAAAAATAGATACAAAAACAATTAAATAAGTTAATAAAAATAGATAAATTGATAAAATAAACAGATAAATAAATAATCTAAGTAATCAGAAAATTAATAATTCAATATATAAATGAACAAATTAACTTCCGAATCCATCAAAAAAAAAATAAAAGCTTCGAATTTCAAGAAATGGCGAAGGGCCGACTTCCCCGGAAAGAGAGAGAGAGAGAGAGAGAGAGAGAGAGATTGCTTTAACTTCCTTAAGGACGTTTGTCGAAAGATGATGAAGTATCCATCTTTGCTAATTGAATATCGGCATTAAATTTTGTCTTCGCGGAAAGGGGGAGGGGGTAGGGACAGAACGAATGAGAGAGAGAGAGAGAGAGAGCGAGAGAGAGAGAGAGCTAAAGACGTCCATTTTGCTTGGGCAAGAGATATGTACACGTGAGGGGGGGGGGGAAAGAGAGAGAGAGAGAGAGAGAGAGAGAGAGAGAGAGAGATAAAAATGTTCAATTTAATAGGGCAAAAGACGTGTAGCTGTAAGAGAGAGAGAGAGAGAGAGAGAGAGAGAGAGAGAGAGAGAGAGAGAGAGAGTGGGGGGCTAGAAATGTTCAGTTTAGTAGGGCAAAAGATGTGTATCTGTACGGAGAGAGAGAGAGAGAGAGAGAGAGAGAGAGAGAGAGAGAGAGAGAGAGAGAGAGAGAGAGACGGAGGGGGGGGGGTAAAAATGTTAAATTCAATAGGACAAAAGATGTGTAGCTGTACGGAGAGAGAGAGAGAGAGAGAGAGAGAGAGAGAGAGAGAGAGAGAGAGAGAGAGATAAAAATTAACTTGAATACATGCATACTTACAGATGGCAAAACTATATACATAATGCATAAGCACATACATGTGTACACCATTCAGGAAAACTATCACTCAGAGCACGTTAATTGCTTTCACATTCCCTGAATGAAGTTCCAACGTACTATAAGAGTTGAAACCTTGATTATTTAAAAAAATAGAAAAGGAGGATTTCAATTTGAAAGTGAAAAAATCGTATTAATGTTCAGAGGTGCTCCATGAAATCCTACAAGCTCCACTAAGAAGGCGTATATGCAGACTGAAATCAAAGTGAAGGCCATTCTTGGCGGTCAAAGGTTAAATAGGAGTCTGCCACCTCAGGGGCATTCATTGTCTTCTACAAACAAAGAAAAAAAAATAGTGCCTTTGATGCATTGTAACTTCAAGGCCAAAAGTACGTTTTATGCAGATAATATTCCCAAGCAAATGTGGAATTCTAGACAATGCTGCATTCAGTGAAAAATGAACAACTTTTTTAATTACTTTCGAAAGGACCTGAATCAACATTTTTTAAAATCCTGGATCCTAAAGGACTCGGGAACTATTTTCCAAAATCACAGTAAAGTTTTAATAAACGTGAGACGCTTTATTTGAATGCTATTCGTCAGGGGCAACAGGTGCCTGTCTTCTAGAATTTGATTTGCTTTTATACTTCATTGTCGTCTGAGGGTTCTCAGGTGAGAGTTAGATAACATTTATTGCCAAAATTCACGTTCTTTATACTTACAATACAAGAGAGAGAGAGAGAGAGAGAGAGAGAGAGAGAGAGAGAGAGAGAGAGAGAGAGAGAGAGAGAGAGAGCAGATGTGATTTCATCCGTGTATTTTTGGTCATGTTTTCGGTTCAAAAATCCAAGACAACCTCACCTTGGAAGAAAGGTTTTGAAAAGAGGAATTCCTTTGTATGGAATCCGTGAAAAGATCTCAGTGCTTTGTGTTGTGTTTAAGGCAATTAGTAACGCCATCTAAACGTTCCTAAACAACCTATTAGCAATTATCAGTCTTACTTCTCTCTCTCTCTCTCTCTCTCTCTCTCTCTCTCTCTCTCTCTCTCTCTCTCTCTCTCTCTCTCTCTCGCCTCTCTCTCTCTCTCTCTCTCTCTCTCTCTCTCTCTCTCTCTGAACAAAAGGGAATATAAATGACAGTTCAATAAGTAACATACACAAATGCTTATGCACATTTTTTCTATGAATTTCACATCAGAGTGATCTAGTTTTAGCTTCAGCTGACTGTCGACCTCGATAAGCCTGATTGGGAGAGGTTGTTGCATGTGATGTATGTGTACTAGAAGCAGAGTCTATCTATCTATTCATTCATCTATCTATCTATCTATCTATCATCTATATATATATATATATATATATATATATATATATATATATTATATATATATATATATATATATATATATATATATATATATATATATATATATATATATATATATATATATAAATACACAGGTCATACATTATTATAAATATAAATATATATATTATAAATATTTGTGTTCGATTTCAATTCCAAATATAAAGTTTTCTTCTTGTTAAAGCAAGCAGGGTATAATATGTGGGGAGCACACGAGTTGTGCCCAGATCCTGTGCCGTCAAAGGTAGGATTTTGGGTTAGAGGATGTCAGACAGAACAGTTTGCTAATCAATCTTAGCGATTACCTAAGCTCACTTTTCATGACCTTGCACGTAGCATCATTTACAGAGATCAGTCGATGATCGAGTTCGGTCGGGAAGCCGAAGAGGCCAGAGAGATTTCAAGATGCCAGAAATCATCTCGCAGCATGTTCGATTCATGAGCCAAACAACCCGTTAAGTACCAATTGAGCCGCAAATATCGTAACAAGCCCATCTCTTTTCGGGGCCACTCGTTAACAGCTCGCGGTTCGGCAAGGCGTACCATTCTTGCATGTTACTCGCTCAGAGAGCCAAAGCTCAAAAATCGCATCTACACGACAACACGCAGAAGCCGTAAGAGCTAACTTGTTCAGTCCGAATGCGAAGAATTGCCATCCAAATAGATTGGCGACTTGACGCACATTGATGACCGCATTATTCATTCGGAGCGTAGTTCTTCGAAGGCGACAATTGAAGCTCTCTTCCTCTTCAATCTTAAACTCATTTTTGCTTCGTTTCTCTAACAACACGTTGTACCATTTACAGTCAGTCATATTAAGTGTAATTATTGTTGCTCGTGCGAATTGCATGCATCTACGGTGTTAGAGCAGCCAATCCCGATCTAACATTCATTTCGCCGTTAATTACGACGCGAGAGTTTCTTTGATTTCGAATGTTACTGAGCCGTATCGTCTAAGCCTTCCTGTCGAGGGAGACTAAGGTCTCTTGGCACTGCCAATTACCGTTAATTGTAACGAGGTGACGCGTCACAGTTATGTCGTTGTAAGATTCACCTCATGTTGAAATAGGCCTATTCTGAAAATAAAGTCAAACTATTTTTCTGAGAAGTCTGTTACACAGAAAAATGAATGTGACACAAGTCGAAATTTCACAGCAGTGAATCCTGACCATAACATAATACCAGAAGACAAAATACCCTTTAGAACACTTAAACAAAACAAACACATCAGACCTTCCTGCACTGGATTACATACGGAGTTACAGAGGACTAAATACATAGTGATGAAATTATTGTATTGTCATTTCAGTTATGTGTCAGCCAGCCTGTCCATTAAAGAATCTCGTCATTAAGGCGTTGTCTTTGAGTTCATACTGATTCTGTGTCAGTTGTAGCTATTCGCACAGCTCACGGTTGTTGACGCAGAATGTTGTTCACAACGTCTCGTAGCTGAGACTAGCAGCATTATACTCTTAAAAGTTACTTCACAGATACGATCACTTAATAAACTCGGTTTTCTAACACTTATTGCTGCGCCGACACAGCCTCATTTTTAATGGTAATAACGATGAGAGCGGCACGGGCAGTTCTTTGGGATCAACTCTTGCCAACATTTTGCGAATCCTCGAGGAGTTATCGCAGATTTAATGTTTTCTGACCACCTTATAACATCGCCTCTTTTACTTTCGAACATCAG